>NC_081408.1:581179671-581479671 GCF_030272615.1 Cryptomeria japonica | reverse complement strand
GGTATCCTATTGGCCCTAATTTTAAAATTTCAATTTCTTTTCATTCACCATAAAAAATTATTTTGGAAATTGTGTCATTTCTTCTTTCAACAAAGTTCAAATTATATAATCATCATTTGTGCATTATTCAATTTTGCAAACATTGTTCCCCAAATTCAAAACCCAAATTCAAATTCAAAATTCAAATTTTCCCTCTAGTGCATGAGTTTTACCACTATTAGTCCTACATCAACTATCTGCGTTAAATGAAGCATTAGAATTAAGGCTTCCCAAGGTTTAATTTTCGGAAATATGGAGCCTAATTTGGGTGACTTCTTCAATGAGGATAATGCTAATTCTTCCCATCCTAATAACATCCCTATCTACCCAATTGATGATTCCAATGATGAAGAAGAAGCTTTGACTAAAGTTTCCATAGATCAAATTTCAAAATTGGACAATCAATTTGACAACTTTCAACAATGGATGTCCCAAGAATATCCTAATAGTGAAGCTCTTATATTAATTGAAGGTCTAAAACACATGATTCAAAGTGATAAGAATGGAATTGATATATTGCTTAGCATTGCCCATATTGTTGATTCTAATGTCATGCCTATAAAGAGTTGTTGTGAGAACTTAGGTTATTCACAACCTCCTACACAAATCAATCATTCTATTCCTTCTACCACTTCAATAATTAGCATTCCTACTTTCACTTCAAAGATCATGGCTACATCAATTCAAAATGTCATACCTATAACCATTACTCATGGGGGCAATCCATCCTCTTCATTCAATCCTCCATGTTTATCTATGCCTTCAATAAGTATTCCTTTTGTCTCTCAACCACTTAACGTGATACAAGGGGGCAATTCATTCAATCATTCTATCCCTCCTTTTAGTGTCTCATTTCCTACTCAATCATCGCCTATGCCTACTTACCATAGTTTTCCACCACCTTATTGTCAATCAATGCCTTCTTTCAACAACATCACACCACCTTCTCAATCAAACATGTCTAACATAAATTCTTCAACCGAAGCAACCATTAATAGCCTTGCCCAAATCGTGTCATCATTGCAACAATAAATTGCTTCAATGAGTCAATCCAAGTTTAGTGTGCCCACATTTGATGTTGCGAGCCTACTTTCTCTTGATATTGTTAGAGTTGTCCCTCCTAAACATGTTGAAGTCCCTGAATTGGAACTCTTTAATGGAAAAGGTTATCCTTTAACACATGTTAAGACATTCCAAACTTTGTGTATTGACTTTTCTTATGGTCAAAGATTGCTTGCCAAACTGTTTACTATAACACTAAGAGATAAGGATTTACAATGGTATTGCTCTTTGCCTTCCTATTCTATTACTTCTTTTCAACAATTAGCAAATGCTTTTATTCAACAATTTCAAAACAACATAAGTCCTAAAATCACTTTGACTGATTTAATCTATTGTAAACAAGGTGTTAAAGAAAAAGTGACGGATTTAATTGGTAGATATAAGCATTTGTATTCTCAAATTTCTTTTCCAGTGCCTGATAATGATATTCAAAGAATTTTCATTTCTAATTTGCAAAAATACATTAGGGACAAACTTTTCCTTTATGAGTTTACTTCCTTTCCGCAGTTGTGCACAACACTTACAATTATCAACTGACTGTGAGTCATCTGGAGCAATCTACTCTTATGGCTCTGAGTGATAAGGGTGAGAGTGCTCAACAACCGTTTGTGAAGTTCAAACCAAATAAAGGCGTCATCAAATACAATGACACCATCAACAACAACAATGTGAATGCTACAATAGGTGTGTCTCCTATTTCTAAAATTTGCAGAAGAGAAAGACAATTTACTCCTTTGAATGAATCTTTACATAGCATTATGTCTCAGTTGTTCCAAAGAAATGTTATCACACTTCCCCCAATAAAACTAGTTGACCCTTCTAAGGCAGCCTCACCTTACTTTGATAGTAATTCTTTTTGTCAATTTCATCATCAACCTGGTCATGATACTGAGAAATGTTTTACATTAAAAAGTAAAATTCAAGACCTGATTGATAACAATACTATATCTGTGGTAGGTGTGAATGATAGGGGAAACAAATCAGTAGCTCCTAATCAAAATCTTAAGATTTTTACTGATCCTTTACCCTCTCATACCTCTAATGTGATTGAGACTAAACATATCTCTTTTTATCCCTCTTATCTTACTACCACGACTCCAAATTTGGTGAATATGGTAGAGAAACAAGAAACGCCTAAGGATTCATGTATCACATTTGACCCCAGTGAGACTATTAGAGCACCTGATGGCCCTCTATACATAGTTGCGAAGATTTAAGATAAACCTTGTCGTGGTGTGCTTATCGATCCCTCTTGCATGGTTAATGTCATCACTGAGGAGTATCTTTTCACTTTATGTTTGCATAAACCAATCTATGATGACACTAATGTGGTCGTTAAGTTATTTGATGGATTTTCTTGTCCTACCATTGGTTCTATCACACTCCCTATTGAGGTTCACACTAAATCTATAGATATCAACTTTGTTGTCATTCCTTCATCTGAACAATTCTGTGTGAAGTTAGGCTACCCTTGGCTATCTTCCATGAAGGATATTGCTTCTCCAATACATAAATGTTTTAAATTTCCCCACAATGGAGAAATCATAACTGTTAACCATAGCTTATTTTGACTAGTCGAAAGAAGCTTAGGTGTTCCTATTGATTACTTTTGGCCTCAACAATTTCAATCTCTTCCATCAAAAAGTGATGCTCTCTTTCAATCTTATAAAAAATGGAAGAAAGATATGATCTTATCCTTGAGCCAACCTAGAACTCCAAAACTTGATAGTCCCATCACTCTTCAAGATGAAGTTCTTCCCTTGATGGATAAAACTAATCTTCATCCTAAGGAAAATTCCCAACCTATTCCTATGGATGAAACTATGGCTTCTCCTAAGAAGAACAATGATATCCCCCTAAGGTTAGACCTGTACCTCCTCCTCATGATGGACTTGGTCTCCTTCCTACACCGAACATTCCTCCTTTATATGGTACAGTTATGCCTCCTTGCTCTTATAGAGAGAAGAGAGTTGCCTCTCCTCTTGTTCAACCTAAGAGACCTCAACCTAAACCTCCAGCTACCAAATATGAGAATATTCCTCCTTCTTCTCTGCCTTCCACTAAGACTTGACAAAATTGTTGTGCGAGAGATCGCCGAGTAAAACATCGTGCTAGAGCTTGTGAAGTTGTTTCTCAAACTATTCAATCTCCCAAAAAACCAACAATTGACATGATTCCATTTTCTCCTCAACCGGATATTGAACCTAAATCTCTAAATCATAAGTTGCAGAAAACATGTGATAGTTTTACTTCTATTCATGTTAGAGCTCCTCTTTCTATACATCTTGATGAAGAAATAGGTGAAAATGTTATTCATGATAGCAATACAACTCCTAATGCTTCTGATAGTGAATATGAATATGTTGACGTTGACAAACATTTATCTGCAAAATTTTCAAAAGCCTTAATCCTAGCTCCTAGAATCGAACAAAGTGACTTAGCACATGGGCCTAGTCCTTGTTTGGATCTTGTGATAGCTCCATTTGTTGTGCTCAATGTTTCTCCTATGGTGTGTTTCTCGCCTTCCCGAAATAGTGATCAACAAGATCAGGAGGTGGATGTCATGCTAGACTAGCTACATTAGCACCGTAGATCCTCTACCTCTCTCTATTTTCTCGCTCTTTTGTGACCATTCTTCTATATGTATCCTTGTTCTTCTATTTTCCCTAGTAATGTCTACTTGAGGATGATGCAAAGCATTGAGATCTCTTTTGGTCTCTTTCATGTTGACTCAAAAGGCACCTGTGTGCCTTTTCTTCTAAAGTAGTTTCCTTTATTTGGGTAATGACAAATATTCTATGCATATATATACATGATATACATGAGTTATCATTGAACATACTAACCCCAAGGAAAGCGAAACTACCTCATGCTTTGTGTTCATTATCCTTGGGTTTATTCCTTAGTTGGGAGCTAAATCCTTGCAATAATATGATCCCTCTCTCTCTCTCTTGGGTGTATCCTACCTTAAAGAATTCATTCCCGATAAGGCGTGAAAGATCGCTTTAACATGGGGGCATACACTCCACTCATATTTTCCTTCTTTATACTTAAAGTTACTTAGTGAACTTAACCTTTGTAATTTTTTTTGGTATCTTTTCTTTTTTAGGACTCATAGTGAGGGGAACCTTACTACTTGCAATCATGGTCCCTCCCTTGTGATCTTCCCTTTTAATTTGTCAATAGAAGTTGTAAGATCCTTTAAAGTCCATGAGGGATTGGTGTATCTTGCCTCCTTGACGTGGTGAAAGTCTTTCAATCTTGTTTCCTTGTACTTTATCAGTAGTATTGGCGTACACTTATACTCCTGCTAAAGTGGGGGCTAAATGTGTCATAAAATTGCGACACTGCAATTTTTGACACCATTTGGGTCTTCACATTCGTGAAATGAATCCCTAAGCCTGACTGGAGATCCGAGACATGCTCGTACCTCCTGAAACATGCATTTCCTTGCATCCTGCACTGCCTATTCCCACTTCTTGTCCTGAATTAGGGCAGGATAGGGGTGTAGCGCCGCTGTCCTTGCCCTATTTTGGGCCCCCCTCAATTTAAATCCTACATTGGGCTTGTCAATGAGAAGCGGGAAAAGGTTTTCTATGTCAGCCTAAGTTAGAAAATTAGTCAAATAACCCTAATTGGCAAGTATATAAGACAAATTTTACCCCTCCTATTGGCATAAATTCGATAAGTTAATAAGTCATGCATAATTTCAACAAGTGGAAATTGCGATCCTAAGTGAAATTGCATTCAAGCATTCAAGCATCCTTTCAAGTATTGAGCATCTCAAGTCTCCTTTCAAGGCTAGGTGTTGTATTCAATTCAAGGATTCAACCATTGAAGAGGAGATCCCTATCAACATTTAGAGTATTCAACTTCACATATCCTTTCAAACAACTCTATCAACATTTCAATTGCATCCTCTCTTGAGGTGAATTATACTTCAGTCATTTCCTTTCATTTACTTGCAAGTATTTTTCATCATTTGGTTAATTCCAAAATGGGGTTTGACCTAAAGGAAAACCCCAATCCCAACAACATTTCCTCTCTTTTCTGTGTGTAGGTTGCAAATGCGCAGCTATAGTTGCAGGTTTAGGCTTCATTTTCAGAGATGAAAACACCCTTTTTGGTGCATGGATTTTTTCGGAGGACCAAGTACACTTTCAACCTGGTCCCAATAATTTTCGCTCAAATTTACAGGGGAGCTTCGTCTCGGCATTTTATTGCTAATTCCAAGTGCACAACTTCATCCCACATTTCTATCTCAAATTATAATCATTTCTTTACCGTCTTTACACTTGGTCTCAAATTGCTTAATTCAACTTGTCCATTCTAAAAGAGGGGTTACTTTACTTTTCAAATTCATTGTTAATTCACTTAGCGTTCAGTTTCTCTCCAATTAACCCCTCTTTTAATGTAATGTGTGTGAGAGGTTGAAGAGGGTCCTTTGTGAAACTTTCACTCCTTTCTTGAGGAGGGTAAATCTTGCCACTTGATCTCCTCATCACCCCTTTTTCACCATTACAGGTCCAAGTGAACTTAGCCCCAAGGGCCAGATTCATGATTTTAAGTTGTCAAATCCCAACAACCCCAACATTCCATGGTTTGCAGACCTTTTCCCATGCAAGTAATGGATGCTTCTGATCCTCATGAGAACCAGACCAGAAGAATCTTTTCAGAATTTGATTTCTAGTTTGTCCTCTACTGATGCCAAAAGTTTCAAACAGGTCATGGAATAGATTGGGATAGCTGACAAAAGAATTTTCACCATGAACAATCTACCTATTGAGGTCAGCCATTTCCCTTTCCAAAGCTCCATCTTATTTTTTCAATTCTCAATCAATCTGTCCCAATAGCTTTTTTTGATAATACCTCCAAATAGAGGTAGACCTAAGAACTTCTCTGGGAATTGTGCCACTTTTAATCCCAATATTCTTGCAATGTCCAGCTGGAGGCCCGGTTGGACATTGAGGAAAAATACATCAGATTTATGCCAGTTGATAGACTGACCAGAAGCCTCACTATATTTATCCAAGATGGATTTGATACTTCTTTCTTCACCTCTAGAGGATTCTCCAAAGAGGATGGTGTCATCCGCAAACTGTTGGTGGATAACTGGTTCTATGTTAGGGGTGACCTCAATGCCCTTCCATTGGCACCCATCCCTCATAGTCATGATACTCCTCCCTAGTGCCTCTACCATTATAATGAATAGATAAGGAGATAATGGATTTCCTTGCCTTAAACCCCCGCTTGAGCTGAAATACCCATTGGTTGAACCATTGATAAGAATAGAGAACTTCAAGGCTTCAATGTATCCTCTAACCCATTCAATCCAAGTCCAATCAAACCCAAATCTAGATATAAGATCTAGTAAAAAAATTCTATCTACCATATCATATGCTTTAAAATATCCAACTTGATGATCATGTTGGGAGTCCTTAGCTTCCTGGTTGTATGGATTGCTTCATGAGCAACTATGATTCTCTCTGTAATAAACCTACCAGGGGCAAAGCCACTTTGTTCTTCTGATACAATCTTTCCCAGAACCTTTTTTAACCTATTTTCCAATACTTTAGTGATTATCTTGTAACACATATTGCATAAAGCAATTGGCCAGAAATCATTCATACCTAAGGCATCCTTCTTGTTAGGGATAAGGGCTAAAAAAGTATGATTAATGGATCCCATAATCGTTTCTTTTTTTCTAGATTCCTCTGTTGCCTTGAGTAGATCATCCTTAATAATCTCCCAAAAAGTTTGTTAGAAGCACATCATGAATCCATTTGGTCCAGGGGCCTTATCAGGAGGTAGTTGAAATTTAGTTATTCTTAGTTCCTCCATAGATATAGGCCTAAACATTGCCCTGTTCTCCTCCTCAGTGATGATGTTGGGTATCTGATTGAGAAACTCACTCCTTATATCTCCCTGATTAATATTATGAAATCCTTGAATCAGAAGATTTTGGAAGTAACCCACCGCTATTCTACTGATCTCATCTTTAGATCCAAGAATAGTCCCATATTCTATGATCAACTCTAAGATTCTATTTCTGTTTCTATTTATTACTGTAGAGTTGTGAAAAAAATAGTATTCTTATCCCCTTCTTGGAGCCAAATCTCACGCAACTTTTGCCACCAAAATTGTTCCCCTCTGATCAATATTTCTTCTTGCTTCACCTTGAGTTTTTGATCCATTCTAAACTCTTCTTCTCTCATACCTTGAGCTATCACTATATCATTTAGAGCCCTTCATTTGTTTTCAATCCTTTGGTCTTCAATGAAGATGTTCTTGAAGTGTACCATGTTCCACTCCTTGATTTTGTTCTTTATGTGTGAAAGTCTTTTTATGAAAGATAAGCATCTTGGAGTGGTTTCCAAATATACATTCCTTCCACCATTGATTCAATGAAGCCAAAAGGGATGGATCCCTGATCTACATCCTTTCAAACCTTAACCGAGATCCACCAGAGTATGGATCTGAAGCAAAGACCAGTTGGATTGGAAAATGAACTGATCCACTGAATGGAAGAATTGAAGACTCCACGAGTCCTGCGGTCCTAGACCAATCACCAAAAAGAAATAATCTATCTAATTTTTCAGCTATGCTAGTGAAGTCCTACCTTCGATTAGTCCAAGTATATTTACCATTATTTGTCACAATATCCCTCGATTGATTAGAGTCAACAAATTCCCAAAAGTCTTGTTGTATTCTATTTTTCACCATAGAACCTCGCATCATTTCCAAGCTATTGAGGGTTGCATTAAAATCCCCCCCAATAATTATCTTCTCATCCTTTTCTGAGTTGAGTTTCCTAGACAATTCATGCCAAAGCTCCCTCTTAGCTGGCGTGGCAATGGGTCCATACACATCGATCACTTTCCAACACTGATTATCCTTGAAATCTTGATATACTACCATCATCCAATTTCTATGAGCTTCCACCAAGGAACATCGAGCCTTTGAATGGTTCCAAAGAAAGCCTATTCCACCTGAGGCTCCCATAGATTCCACAAATACACCCTCCCATTGCCTCCAGAACTTCATCCTCCTCTCCTGCTCAACTTTACTCCATTTGGTTTCCTGAATAAACACTAAGTCTGCCATACTTGACTCAATTTGGCGCTTGAATAGGCACCATTTTCTAGGGGCATTTAAGCCCCTGACATTCCAGCTCAGTATCCTCATGGCTCCTCGAAAAGGGGTAACTCCTTCCCATTTCTAAGAATTGTTTAAAATAATTTGGTTTGCCCTTTCGCATAGCCAACCATTACCAATTTAGATTTGTTTGTCTGACGACCCCTTTGCTTGCTTGATATGAATTTGGGGTTTTCAAAGAGGATTGGATTTTCTCTAATCCCCTTTCCTCTAGGATTCCAACTTGAAATTATTCGAAGCTGTCATCCATGTTTGAGTCTGCGTTTAGCTCATATTCAACTTCCACATTTACAATTGGGTCCTCAAGACTCTTCCTGTCTCTTGTCCTCGGGTCAGGTGTCTCTGTGTCTTTACCCAAATTTCTCTTCATGAGCTAAACTATCTTTTCCTCTAGGAGATCCACCTAATTAGGCTATGGGATACCTGACAAACCCAAGTTCTCTATCCCAGTCCAATCTTCCTGCGGAAGTTCAGTTGCCTCTTGCACAAGCTCTTACTTATTCAATTCAATTTTCCCTGACCCAATTGCTTGTGCTAGTGGCTCCACATGAATATAAGTTTTCTCTGTGTCCTTGAGAGGGTTGTCCCTAGTATTTTGGGGGCTTGCATCCACTGTCTCCAAATTTCCAATTTCTTGAATAACCTTCTCTGGCCATATTAGGTCTATCAATTAATTCTCAATGTCAATGAGTGGAACCCCACTTGATTTCTCCTTTACACTACCAAGAAATAATTGTTCAATTCTATGATTAATATCTACAAAGATCTTTAAGTTGCAACTGACCGGGGTGTGGGTCAGCGACCTGCAATGTTGACCTAAATCCAACTTATCCTCCCTATCAATCAAATGCATCCAATTGCCCACCTCCAACATCAATTCAATTTTTGATGGAATCTTTGCCTCCAAGGATACACTCACACAGATCCTAAAATAAGTTCCCATTCTCTGATCTTCCAAAAGATTGTCCAGATACATGAAATTACCAAGTTTTCTGCCAATACTTTTTAGGACTCCACCACCCCAAAACTTCGATGGCAGATTATAGACGCAGAACCACACTGCAGTTTTAGGGAGCATCTCAGTCTTGTGATTGAATCTTGGTTTCCAATCAAAGAGATGCATTTGAGCCCCATTCATGAAAAGGGCAAAATTGAGAGCCCTCTATTTGTCTTCCATCGATGCTAAGGTAACCAAGTAAAAACCATTTGCAACAAGCTTTCTCAATGTACCCACACCCCATTGCTCTTTGCACCAGTTGTTGATTAGCTCCTGGTCAATTAAACTCATTATCATTATGGATAATTGTATTTAGCAAACAATGTTTCTATAATTTAGATGCTACAATATTTTTGAACTCAACAAATGTGCAATTTTGTATTTGAGTACATTTCTTCTACATAACATAATATTTTGCCCAACTTTCCAATTGACAAGACAAAGAGTTTAAATAATATCTTTTGGTTGATTCATTATTTTGTAGGTGGGCTTGGAATAATAATTTTTCAAATAATGAATTATATTTATATAATAGGCTAAGATCTCTCAATTTTAGACTATACAAAAATTCTTATAGTTTGCCTAGCCTTATTTTTGGTAGCTACAAGAATAGGGGCAAAACTAGTAGTCATTATATCTTGTTTTTGCAAGATACAAATATATAATAGGAAGCTCTTCAAATTCTTCAATTTGATCAACTATAACATCTACAAGGCCTTGATCCAACAAACCTTCCCACCAATATCTCAGTTTTCCCAAAAATAGTCTAATTGAATAAACCACTTTTTGTGATTTTGTCCAAAAATTCTTGTTGTCAAATATATTTTCTAAAGAATCACACCATATAGAAATTGCATCATATGGATCCATTAATTCATTAATATTTGTAGATTGGGTTCTTAGTTTTTTAGGATGAGCATTTTGTGTGAGAGGACTAAGTGGACTATTTTTTCCCATACTTACATCAAAACCATCATCGATTTTGGTGAATTGTTCCCATATTTTCTTCTTCCTCTTTAATGATATATTTATGTTTGGATCTATTTTTGGTTCTAGACCTAATTTTTCCATCATGAATTTTGGTGAATTGTTCCCATTCTTCTTCTTCATCTAATGAGATGTTTATGTTTGGATCTATTTATGATTCTAGACCTAATTTTTCCTCTTCGGAGACTTTCCATTTGTACTATTATTTATAGATTAGATTTTGTCTTAGAATCTTTGTATTGTTCAACATACACAAGTTCACTATTTTTTCAGCAATGTCATTTTCTTGTAAGTTTTGTCCTCTTTTTATCCTCTTCTTCATAACTATCATATTTAGGCTAAGCCACCATGATATTTTTGGCATAAGATCTTGTCTGATGAACTTTTTTAGAAACCATGTCAAATAATGCTTTATTTTCAGATATGTCTTGTTCTATTATGTGCATTGATTGAGAATAATCATTGTGATTTCCTTGTATATTAGCTTCACTTCTTTGCTGACAATGAGTTAATGAAGAAATTTCTACATGAACAACATCTATCTTAATATTATTAATTTCACAAATGTGAAAATTTCTAGAAACACCAATATCTAAATCATCAATATTTTCTTGAGATGATATATTTCTTGAGATGATATATTCCATTGAGCAAGCCAATTTCGTTAAGCCTCTAAAAAATTCTATTTTTGGTCATTTTTATGCGTAATCTAGACTCATATCGTCCCCAAAGTTTAGAGTCTTCATTAAGTATGGTAAAAGACTCAGGGGTTGGCCATCTCCCTAATTCATAACTAGTAATGTCTTCTTTTCTCCCCTCAATATGTATTTAAAATTTTCTCCTTTTCTCCCCCTATGCTCTTTGAAGAGTTTTTCGAATCATTGTTATCCTTTTTGACATTTTACTTATAATACCCTTTTCTTTACTACCTTGGTCAAGTTCAAGTATAGGTTTACTTGTCCTATTAGGGAATCCAAGAGTTCTAGATTAATATTGAGATCAAAAAGTGTTACCATGGAAGACCTAGAAGGATAAGGATTTAGGGATCTACTAGAGGATAGTTATCTTTTGAGGGGGATTTCTATACATGAAGTGGAGAATTCTTCAAAATTGCAATCAATATATGGCTTATTTATGGAGCTTGGAATATTATTCAAATTTCTAGTCAGTGGATAACTTCTTATAAAAGAACTTTTGTGAGAATCATTATTCATAGGTTGTACAGGAACAAACACATCAGAATCTATAACAAAGGTTGACTATAGACAAATTCCATCTTTGGACCCTTGGAGTTAAAGATAACACATGATGAGGGGGTGTATCCAGATCTTGAACTCTCAGACCTCTATTGTCTTGGATGAGATTTTTTATAACGGGAAATCCAATATAAAATCTCTTTGGAATCAATATGTTTGTCATAGTATAACAACTTGTTATTTCTCTCTCAGTAGGAAACTCATGAAGGAAAATTTGATGGAAAAAAATAGTAATTAACTGATGATATATGCACATTCCTCCAATAATGGTGTAAATAGATTTAGGTTGCAAATCTATACCATTAACATCAAGCAATGAACAAAATGTTGCCTGTTCCCAAAGCTAACATTTGGTGTCTATTAAAGAAGCAAATTATTCAATACCGATATCATAATATTGTTAGGGTTTCAAGCAGATCCGAAGCAAATATGAACTAACAATTATATGCAGATTTAAATACAAAAGATAAAGGAATAAAACAGAACACAGATAACACAAAGATTTAACGTGGTTCACCCAGAATGGGTTATGTCCACCATACACAGCCGTCCAATCTTTCTTATTATCCAGCAAAAATAGTCCATAAACCTCGCTATGCCTTAAGCATCCCAACCACTTATAACATGCATTTTTAGGGCAACAGACAAAGTCGGCCTTTTTAGGGTTTTATTACAATGACGGTTTTCATCAACAAAAAACGTCCAAAATTAGTTGCCACATATCAACAATCAATAGTTTTATTACCCCGATGAGAATATGTGCTGAGTGTACAGTACTTTGCTGATCAGTCACCACATATCAACAATCTCCCACTTGGAGACTGATCAGGCTCCACACCAAACAATCTCCCACTTGGAGACTGATACTAGACGATACCACTATACTTGCAGCATCCACTGGATAAAACACTGGGACCCGACTGGTATAAATTCCATAATTATCAATCAAGAAGACCAACAGAAACTGATGAAGAAATCAGCTTCTCCTGTGGAATTGCCTTCGTGAACATATCAGCAGGATTCTCACTTGTGTGAATCTTCTCAAGTCATAACTGACCCTCCTCCAAAACAGTCCGGATGAAGTGGAACCTGAGCTGAATGTGCTTTGTCCTTGAATGAAAAATAGAGTTCTTTGCAAGATGAATGACACTCTAGCTATCACTATACAATGGGCAATCCTCCTGTGTCTGACCCAATTCCTCCAGAAAATATTGTAACCAAATCATCTCCTTGCTGGCTTCTGTAGCAGCAACATACTCAACTTCGGTGGTTGAAAGTACAACAACCTTTTGCAGCCTAGAAATCCAACTGACCGCAGTTCCCCCTATAGTAAAAACATACCTTGTAGTACTCCTCTATGAATCAATATCATTTGCCAGATCAGAGTCAACAAATCCATGAAGAGCAACATTAGATCCTTTGAAACATAATGCCTTTGTAGTAGTTCCTTTCAAATACCAAAGAATCCATTTCACAACATTCCAATGTTCCATACCCAGATTACTCATAAATCTGCTCACAACTCCCACTGCATGTGCAATATCTAGCCTTGTGCAAACCATTGCATACATCAGACTGCCAACAGCTGATGAATACGGGATGTTAGACATTTTGTTTACCTCTTCCTGTGCTTTTGGGCACATCTCCTTAGTCAATTTGAAATGACTAGCCAAAGGTGTACTAACTGCTTTTGCATCCTGCATGTTAAATCTTTTCAACACCTTCTTTATATACTCGCTTTGGGACAAATTCAAGGTTCTATTTTTCCTGTCTCGTGTAATCCTCATACCAAGAATTTGCTTAGCTACACCCAAAACCTTCATAGCAAATAACTTGGCTAATTTCTATTTAAGATCATTTATGTGTTGCATGTTAGACCCAGCAACAAGCATGTCATCAACATAATGCAACAGGGTAATATAACTGCCATTATCCAATCTCTTAAAATATACACAATGATCAAAATGACATCTATGATAACCGTATTCAGCCATGAAACTATCAAATTTTAAATACCATTGTTGGGGTGCTTGCTTTAGGCCATACAGACTTTTCTTCAACCTGCACACCAAGTTCTCCTTACCTTTGACCTCATATCCCTATGGTTGCAACATGTAAATTTCCTCCTCCAAATCTCCATGGAGAAAAGTTGTTTTGACATCTAATTTTTTAAGATGTAAATCATCTGCAGCCACAAGACTAAATACAGTTCTAATTGAAGTCATTTTTACAATTGGAGAAAATATTTCATCATAATCTATACCCTTTTTCTGTGCAAAACCTTTTACCACAAGTTTGGCCTTATATCTTTTCTGACCTCCTTCCTCTTCCTTCACCCGATAAACCCATTTGTTAGGCAAGGCTTTTTTTTTCTACAGGTAAAGGGACTAAGTCCCAAGTCTTATTTTTCATCAAGGAGTCCATCTGCTCTTTCATGCCTAGCTCCCACTGATGTTTGGCATCCACCTGCATTGCTTCTTCATATCCTTCTGGTTTACCAGAATCAGTTAATAAAATAGAATACAAAGAAGGAGAAAATATTTCAGGGGGTCTACTTGACCTCGTAGAACGTCTAACACTTGCAGGAGTTTGTGGGACAATCTATTGTTGCTAAGCATCAGGTACCTGTGGCATTTCATTTTCAGGAATCTCATCCAACACCACATATTTTTGTTTGTCATGTTCATGCTTCTTTTCCTGCATCTGTTCTTTATACATAACCTTCTCATTGAATATAACATCTCTACTTCTAATTATTTTCTTATTTTTAAAATCCCATAATCGATAGCCATATTCATCTATCCCATATCCAATGAAGGTAGCATCAAGCTTGGTTCTGTTTTCTTTATCAATATGGACAAAAGCTTCACAACCAAAGGTTTTCAGAAAGGAATAATTTACCTTTTTACCAATCCATGCCTCCTCTGGAATACCACCATCCAAAGGGGTTGAAGGTCCTCTATTTAGCAAATAGATAGCAGTATGTACAACATCTGCCCAAAAATGTAAGGGCAATCCAACATGCAATCTCATGCTCCTCGCACGTTCCATGATAGTCCTATTCATTCTCTCTGACACACCATTTTCCTATGGAGTTCCTGGAACTATCTTCTGCTTTTGAATCCCATTTAAGGAGCAGTAATATTCAAATGCTTTGCTGCAATACTCACCTCTATTATCCGATCTGAGACACTTCAACTTTTTTCCTATCTCATTCTCAGCCAAAGCTTTCCATTTCTTAAAAGTTTCAAAAACATCTGATTTTTGTTTTAGGAAATATACCCATGTTTTTTTGGTTGAGTCATCAATAACAATAACATAATAACAAGAGCCACCCAGAGATGATACCCGAGCCGGTCCCCATACATCTGAATGCACAAGCTCTAACTTTTCACTCTTCTTCTCTTTCCCAACCTTGAGAAATCTGACTCTTTTTTGTTTACCATAAACACAGTTTTCACAGAACTCTAAATCAATCTTCTTTAGTCCTGACAATAGATTTTTGGAGTGAAGGATTTTCATCCCTTTCTCACTCATGTGCCCAAGCCTATGGTGCCACATTATCAAATCTGTTCTTGCAACATCTATTGTTGTTGTCCCTGTAGTAACTTTATCTGTAGCAGTTAGGGTAGAGTAAGTATTACCAGTACACAGATATAGTGTGCCTACCTTCGCACCTTTAGCTACTACTAATGATCCTTTAGTGACCTTCCAGATACTATCTGAGAAGGTAACTATGCAACCTTCACTACCTAGTTGCCCTGCAGAAATTAAATTTCTTCTTAAATTAGGAACATGTCTTACCTCCTACAGAAACCAGTCATTTCCATTCTGCAACTTGATCTTTATCTTTCTTTTTCCAACAATTTGATAGGGCTCATCATCACCCAAATATACCTGTCCAAAATCACCTTGAACATAATCTAGAAAATATTTTCTATGGGGTGTAGCATGAAATGAAGCCCCAAAATCTATTACCCAGGAATCATTAACATTATCCACACATAAGATTAAAGCATCTTGTAAAGTATTACTTTCAATATTAGCTTCCTTATTGTCATTTTCATTTTTGTCTCCTTCTTTGTTTTTTGGAGACCAACAATCTTTCTTTAGATGACCAGGCTTTCCGCAATACCAACAATCTTTCTTTCCTCTAGATTGAGAGCGTCCTTTCTTTGACTTCCCTCGTGACTTCTCATTCCCAGGGCCTTTTCCTCTTTCCTTTGATCTTCCTCTATTCTCCACATTCAAAACACTACTTGATGATGTTGGAGTCTAACCTATGCTTTTCCTTCGCATTTCCTCGCTTAGGATAACACCAACAATATCATCAAATACCAAAGTATTTTTACCAGAGACAGAGTTACTTACAGCCATAACCAAACTATTCTAGCTTTCTGGCAAAGAACATAAAATCAAGAGAGCCCTAACCTCTTCTGCAAAAGTAATTTTTTACCAAAGACAATTGACTGGTAATTGTAATAAATTCATTTAAGTGCTCCGCTACAGATCCTCCCTCACTCATTTTCAAATTAAACAAACGCTTCATTAAAAATACCTTATTTGAAGCTGAGGGTTTCTCATACAACTTAGCCAATGTCGCCATCAAATCTACAATCATTTTTGCTTCTATTATATTGAAAGCTACAGACGGTGCAAGGCATAATTGAATGGATCCCAGTGCCTTTCTATCTAAAATGTCCCACTCTTCATCTGACATTGTGGTTGCTTTCTTTGCCTTTCCTTCCAATGGCCGCCACAAATCCTTTTGATACAGGTAATCCTCCATCTGCATTTTCCATAACTGATAATTCTGGCCGTTAAACTTTTCAACCTTGAATTTGGAATCCTCCATTGCTCCCACTCAAATCTGAAAGTCCTGCCAATTTACAGAAAATCTCGCTCTGATACCAATTGTTAGGGTTTCAAGAAGATCTGAAGCAAATATGAATAAAAATTATATGCAGATTTAAATACAAAAGATAAAGGAATAAAATAGAACACAGATAACACAGGGATTTAACGTGGTTCACCCAGAATGGGTTACGTCCACCATACACAGCCATCCAATCTTTCTTATTATCCAACAAAAACAATACAATGCTTTGTTGATCAGTCGCCACATATCAACAAATATAAATCATTAATAGAAATCATTAATCTAGCTTTTATGCTTTTCTTAGGATAAATATCAAGGATATTAACATTAGAAAATTTAAATTTTCCCTTCTCATCTATTGCAACATATTTATATTCAATAATATTATGCAAAGGCACAATTCCAGACATGCTAACATTCATGCTCCTATGACTTGTCATTTATAAATAATACAAGAAAGTTTTAGATGTTACTTGTAATTTTGGTCTTCGTTTGCTACTACAATTTCCCATCTTATGACTGCCCTTAACGCCTCCTTGGCTTCAATAATGAGTCTTACTTTTGTGGGGTCCATAGTTACTTGCAAGAATTACACTCAAACTTACAAACTTTAGACTTTCTTAATATTTCTCAAAATATCAGAGTGGCAAGAGATAAATGGACACAATGCTGAAAATAGATTTTGCAAATATTTATATTGCATACATGCTTAAAGATATTACAATAATGGTAAGGCTTTGCAACACAATACGACAGAAATATCCCAAACTCTAATACTATTTTGTAGAAAGAAATATTATATGCAAAGAATTCTAAGCCAATATCACAATCAAGATAGAAACATATGACAAATTTACAACCTACACAAGTTAATTTCTCATATTCCTAGCTCACATTAAAGCGCAAGGATAGATGACACTCTTTACTTGCCTCTAAGAGACTCTTTTATCTTCACTATAGACTTGATACTTATACAATTAAGAAAACTCTAACTCTTGATTCCTCAAATGAGCTCACGAGGGCTCTATTTATAGTATTTGGAGGCCAAGGGATGGATGAAAGTGGTATATGGATTACCGATAGATATTAGTGGTATATTTTGATAACCAGTAGATGTAAGTGGTAGAAATCAGAGGTAGATGGAAGAAAAGTAGGCGTGGTACTTTATTTGGAGGATAGTGGTAGATGGAATTTTTGGAAGATAGTGAAAGTGGAGTGGTAGGTGATGACACACACCTTTGGAATATTTTCATAGTGGAGTGTGTACTTTGGGATGATGTAAGCTCTTTATTGAAAAATACAACATAATTAGATATTAATATCATCTTATAATATTAATACTAGAGGATGAATATTTGTCCAATAAATATTAATATTTATAAGTCAATATAAATATTTAAAATCAGTTAAAATGGAGGAGGAAATTGAGGCAGGTATCCAAACCACATTAGATGGGAATTTTTTTGTCACTAAGAGGCCGAGGAGGGCATGTTGCTCTCCTAGGCTGCAATGAAAATTATTTCATGGAATGTTAGAGGTATTAATGCCTTTGACAAAAGAAGTCGATTCAAGCAACAACTTGACTCGTTAGGGGCTGACGCTATCTTGTTACAAGAAACAAAAACTTCTCAAGACACCTTTCAAGCAACAGTTCACAAATAGTCTAATTGGAAAGTTGCCCATGTTCCTGCTTTGGGAGCTTCTGGAGGTCTAATAACTCTTTGGAATCCAAAATCACTAGCTGCAGAAGTAGACAATGAAGGGAGTAATTGGAAAATTATGAATATAAAATTTTTAACCTTTCGTTCAAATTAATCAATGTTTATGGTCCTACTCCTACTCATGATAAAAAGAGACTCTGGGATACTTTGACAGTCTTTATTCAATAGTTTGCAAATAAAAAAATTATCATACCTGGAGATTTTAATGCAATCGTCTAAAATATAGAAAAAAGGTGGAATCTACTCTCCTCCCAAGACCATTGAGGACTTCGTGTCCTTTATTTCAGACAACGATTTGAAAGACATCATTCCTAAGAATGGTCATTTCACATGGACAAATAAAAGGAATTTTTTTTGCACAAATTGCAGAGAGATTAGATAGATTTCTCATCTCACAACAATGGTTTTTTCACAACTATAATTTTGAGTCAAAGATTTTGCCTCTTATATGCTCAGATCATTTTGCCATCTCAACTAATTTCACGCCTTCACTAGATCAACGTTCTTTGAAATTTGAAAGAATGTGGTTTAGACACCCACATTTTCTTCCCCTCTTGCATCAGTGGTGGGTTAGTGCACCCCGCCATAATGGCACCAAAATGTTCCAATTTCATAGGAATATGCAGTATGTAAAATCACAAATCAAAGAGTGGAATGTATGAGTTTTTAGGAATATTTTTACTGAAAAAGAAGCTATTACAAAAGAATTAACTTAAATTCATGATCATATTATTCTTCATGGTTTGGATCCAGGCACTTATGACAAGCAAAAACAACTACAATCAACATGGAAAGAATTATGCAAAAGAGAGGAAACATACTGGCGACAAAAATATAGGGAGTTATGGTTAAAAGAAGGGGATATAAATACTAAGTTTTTCCATGCTTCAGCCAAAGCAAAGTGAGCAACAATATCAATTTTCACAATCAATGGTGTTGTATCAGGTATTAAACTCACAAATTCTAAGGATATTCAAGAAGAAGGTGTTAAATTTTTCAAAAACCGTCTAGCTCCTCCTCCTACATCTAATCCAACCATGAATCTTAATGAACAACAAGTATTAAGTAGCATTCTATGCATCATCACTCAACAAAATAATGAGGATCTTATGAAACCTTTTACTCTAGAAGAAGTTAAAGGAGTGGTTTTTTCATTAGCTCCAGATAATGCATCAGGTCCTGATGGATTCACTGCTCTTTTCTTTGAAAAATGTTGAGATTTATTAAGTCTTGATCTGCTGGCAACACTAGAGGAATCAAGAAGAAGTAATTTTGTTTAAAAAAAAATTAATGCCACAAATATAGCAATTTGCCTAAAACCAAGAATCTAAAGACATTTGCATAATTTAGATCTATTTCTTTATGCAACACAATATACATGACTTTTACAAAAGCAATTTACTTGAGATTACATCATTTAATTCTAAAAATCGTTTCCCCAGAGCAAGGTGGCTTTGTTCTAGGCAAGGAGACTATGGAAGGGGCATTAGTTGCACATGAAGTTCTTCACTCAGTTCATACATCGCAATTATCATTGTTTATGGTTAAGCTTGATATGATGAAATCATATAACAGGGTAGATTGGGGATTCCTTTAAAAGTACTTCATAAGTTTGGGTTTTTTGACAGATGGTGCAAATGGATCAAGGCATGTATCTCAGGTGCATTTTTTCAATAATCATAAATGGGGCACCAATGGGTTTTTTTGTAGTGACTAAATGGATAAGACAAGGATATCCTCTATCTCCTTTTTTGTTTATCATCATGGCATAAGCTTTTAGCAGGTTAGTTAGATTTAATAATGAAAAGGGTGTTTGGCAAGGAATCTGCATACCATTTACATCTATTTCAGTCACACATACTCTTTTTGTAGATGACACTCTTTTGTATGGAAAGTCAAACATCCATGAGGCTAAATAGATTAGATTTTTTTTCTGGAAATGTATACTTCAACTTTAGGTCAAAAAATAAATGCTCACAAATCAAAGATCTACATTTTCAACATAAAAACAACTATCAGAAAAAAGACAGTTGTCAGAAAAAAGATTATCAAAATCTTGGGTTTCAAGGTTGAGGAGCTACCTTATACATACTTAGGTATTCCATTCTTTATGGGATCAAACAAGCCATTTTATTGGAGAAATGTTATAGAAAGGATTAAATCTAAGTTTACAACTTGGAAAGCAAGGTGGCTTTCCCTCTCAGGCTGCATTCTCCTTATTAAAATTGTCCTCACAACCATCCCCAATTATTACATTTCTACGCTTAAAGCCCCTAAATTAGTGATCCTCCAAATTGAGAAAATCATCAGGAATTTTTTATGGAAAGGAAATTTGTCGGAGGAAAAAAAGATCCCATTAGTTTCATCAAGTAACATGGCTTATGGTAAGAAAACATGAGGAGTAGGGTTGCATGACTTGGCTAAGCGTAATAAAGCTTTTGGAAGGCAAATTAGTTTAGAAAATATATTCAAGTCCCAATAATAAATGGTGTCAAATTATGCAAGCTAAATATTTGGATTCACCTAATCCCCTCAGAGTTCTAACTATTTCTAATCAACCAGATGGATCAGTTGTATGTAATTTTATGATGTCATATAGGGAAGTGGTAACTACATATATTTCTTGGCAAGTGCACAATGGTGAATTAAACCATTTCTAGAATGATTCATGGAATGGTTACCCACCTTTGATCCATTCTCAACAGTTGCAGGATGTAGTCCCAATATTCATTCATTCATGGGGATATAGATTAATTGACTACGTAAATGACATTGAATTACACTCAGGAAAGGTTATTTGGAAATATCTTGCAGAGCTTCTCATTGATGATAGTCAAAAGAGGTTAGTTCAACAACTACTATCACAAAGGATAGTGTTCTTATCAAATAAGGATAATAAAGTCTTACGAGATCCATCTAAGGGTGGTATTTTTTCAATTTAAAATGGGTATACAATATTACAACACATGATGGATCAACAATAGGTGCAAATAACATAGTCTTTCTGCTGGAACAACATAGTTTTGCCAAAGGTAGGGTGCTTCTCTTGGTTGGCTCTTCAAAAGAAAATTCTAAGTAGTGACAAGCTAATTAAATTACAGATTGCACATCCTTTTTATTGTGTTTTATGTGCTAATATTAATGAAACTGTTGATCATTTATTTATCCAATGCTCATTTGCTCAACAATGTTGGCAATTCGTTACGGAAAAATTGGACCTTTTTTTTTTTTTTTCTGCTATTACCAAACACAATTTGGGATTTATTTCAATCATGGCCTATTCTCTATAAATCCTCCCCATTCTCTTACATTTGAAAGGTTATCCTAGCGATAGTCTTGTGGTCCATTTGGTGGGAGTGCAATAAAAGAATTTTCAGAAAAAAGTTATATTTCATACTCAGAAAGTACAAGAGGTAATTGAAAAATTAATTTCAGAATTAGTTAATGCATATATACAAAAGAATTATAGTTGTGCCTCACTCTTTATGTCATGGGATGGCATCATTATGAAGAAATAGAAACTAATTTGTTTACCACCTACTGGCGATCTGACATCATCTTCTAACCCAAAGGTTGACATATCTCTCATTACTTGGCAGCCTCCACAACCAAACTTTGTAAAGGTAAATTTTGATGGATCTTCTCGAGGCAACCTAGGTGAATCAGGGGTTCGTGTTTGTATTAGGGATCATCTAGGTGAATTGAAAGCTTTCAAATCCTCTGCATTACCACCAGGGACTAATAACATGGCCAAAGCCCAATCACTCTTAAGTGGCTTGATACTTGCCAAGAATTTGGGTTACTCAAAAATCCATATTGAAGGGGACTCTTCAATAATTATTAATGCTTACAAAATAGAAAATATTTCAATTGGCATATTAACTATGTTTTGATGCAAGTTTGGGCCCTTTTGGATTCCTTTGAAGCATTCTGTATATCATACTTGTTTAGAGAGGGGAATAGGCTAGCGGATAGGCTAGCAAACATGAGCTGTAATAAAACAAAAGTTGACTTGAGGATAGTGTTACAAGCTAGGGTTGCCGTTGCACCTAAAGATTGACCTTTCAATGTCTGATACAACCACTAGACTTATAGAATCAACATGAGGTTGTTAAACCATGTCACGAATCCCCACGAGGGATGTTGGCCCACTACCAAAAATCCCCCTTCCAACATCACTCATCAAGGCCTACGTGATTTGAACCTGTGACCAAGCTCTGATACCACTTGTTAGAAGCTAGGGTTACCATTGCACCAAAAGATCAACCTATCAATGCCTGATACAACCACTAGACTTATAGAATCCACATGAGGTTGTTAAACCATGTTGTGAATCCCCGCGAGGGACACTAGCCTACTACCAACAAATAGATGGTACTGATATAAAACAATTTCCTCACCTGGAGGACACTGTGAAGGAGATGTTTTCAACAAAAGGAGGGGGTATTCACTCAAAATAATCATTAAACTTTAACCAAAGTGTATGTAATAATACAATGAAAGAGAGTAGAGTTTATCAAATATTTTGCCACTTAGAGGACATCAAGAAAGATGATCCAGTTTTGGTATAAGGAGAAGGTAATTATTAAGGACAAATATCATTACACAACAAGACTTTAAATTATGAATTTCATCTTACATGATATGATAGGAATTAATACTTAGCAGGGGAAAACTTATATGAATCTTTCACTCATTACATTCCTATGTTCACATGTGTGAAGGGCCATTTTGAATTGATAAGGGGGCTAGAATGTGGAGTTTAATGCATGAATTAAATCGTGCTTCATACAATACCAAAGCAATCAAAATGTGTGAGATACCATTTATAATGTATTCATTTGCCTCCGTAGGTAATAATGATTTTCCAAGTTTCAATAAACAAGTGGTAATCTTAGCCGTAGCGCTCTCATAATAAATCTTCCCAAGTTAACTCTACCTTACACATTCATTTCTAAAAGCAAAAGGGTACAGAGTGCTCTATGAAAACACTTCCATTTCAAATGCAGCAAAGCTCATCTTCTTCATACAAAGGTGAAATCCAAACAACCCATTGGTGTCCAGGTTGTTGCTTGGATCATATGGAGTATATTCCATGAAATTACAAGGTAAAAATCTTAGTTGTACGATGCGAAAGGCTGTTGACAAAATAAATTTTCAGATGAAAATTTAGGGCAAGTGTTCAAGGTTCATAATTATCAATTTAGGAAATGTGTTAAAAGGCTAATTGGGGACGAAATACTATACCCACTGGCAAGAAGAATTATATTCCCCTCTTAGGTGCTTTCAATATTTTTGTCTAATGCCCTAGATTTATTACAATTATTGTCTTCTCTTGAGTTAGTTGCAACTAGTGTTGTTAGAGATGAATTTCTTCTTGGCAACAAACTTCTTCTCATGGTCCAACTTTATGATATCTAGAAAGGGCAAGCACATATTGGGGATATTTTTCCCCACCATTTTCTCCTTAATGGACATGATTATATTTTAGTTTATGATAATATTAAACACACATTAGATATGTAGAGTGTTAGGTATGTTCAACAAGCACTTGGAAAACATAATAGGGTGCTCGGGCAAGACATGATAGAGAAAATTCATTAAAAGGTTAATGCATTGTTATTCCTGTTAAGCCATGACAATGCAGATAATGTTCCTCCTCAATGTCCTCCAGTTGCTCATAGCTCTCATGACCAGGATAATGTCCCTCCTCTCCAACATCCTCTGGTTGCTCGAGGCTCTCACGTACAAGACAACACACAACCTCCAATCTTGGATCTTAACAATCCCCCAAGGATGGCAAATGCAGATAATTTAGATGACATAGTCAGTAATTCAAACTTCCTACTTGCACAAGAAGTCAGGGTATTTCAAGAACAACAATATGAAAATGAAGTTGACCTGCAAGCCATGGAGGAATGACTATAGTTGTGTGAAATGCACTTTTTTGTGGGTTGTATGTAAAGACTTCTCTGTGACAATTTTTTGATCAATTTTGTCAGCTTCAGCCACTAGTAGGATTGGTCATTTTGTTATGAAACTACTCATGTTTTGCATGAGATCATTCTGTGGCCATGTTAAACCAAGTAATTTTGGGTTTGTATAAAGGAAATGATAAATATGTAATTAGGTAGTTATCAGTTGGATTGTAATTTGAGCTATAACTGAAGGTTTTTGTCTGGTTCTTTCCTGCCGGTATGCTCTTCGAACCAGTTTTTGTAATATATTATTATATTAATATATTAGTGGCTTGCGACTTTTGCCAAAAAAATAAATATTTATTTAAACCTAATGACCTGTTATTTATTTTATTATCACTTTTAATATACCCAAAAAGTGAGAACGATCTTCTTAACACTTGTAAGTGGCTACAAGGATCTTTCTTATTACACAAGTTTGCATCTTGTTGTCAGGGCTTAACATGATTGACATAACGGATTTTTCAACAAGTCTGCATCCTATTGGATCTTAATATGGTTGACATCACAATACAGACAAGTGCACGTGCTTGCTATAATCATGCAATGCAAGGCACAAGATCCTAAAAATAAAATATACTTTATTAGATTGCAAGGAGGAATATTGCATTAAATGTCTGACAATGTTAGTCCCTACTTTATTACTCCAACATGTCTTCATCACACTAATTATATTTTAATAATAATAAATATTTATGTATAATAGATTCCCACCATGTTGTTACACTATCATCTTACATCCAATGTCCAGTTGAACCACCATTCTAGAACACACCATCAACCAATATCAAGAGTGAGATGAAATATTGGGAGGTTGAAGATATATCAAATTTCATAACATAGTTGTACCTATAAGTATTGTTATCCTCCTCATTTTCCCGAGGCATTTTGTGTTCATGTTATTTAAAATAAGAAGTATTTATTTAGTCTGGGTTTGTGTAATTCTTGGGTTTGGTCTTATTAGATTTTGTCTTGAACTGAAGCTCTCCATTGAACCTTTTCAAAAGTTCAAGGTTCAAGTTCAAGCGGAGCATGTTGTATCACAACTTTGTTCTAGTTTAAAAGTTAACAGTCTTGGTGTCAATTGTAATTGAACTTGAACTCTTGAACCTTTTCTAAAGTTCAAGGTTCAAGTTCAAAGTTGAGAAAGTTGAGTCTTGTCTAACTCCTATCTTTGTAACACATAAGTCATGACCTTTGTGTTGTCTTTGTCTTGGTTTGTCCTTATACTGTTCTTTTGAACTTGAACTTTTGAACTACTTTTCATAGAGTTCAAAGTTCAAAGTTCAAGGATTGATTAACTTTAGACATAAAGTGGCGGATATGAAAATGATGAAGCATAAGCATGGAGGGAATATTCTAGGTTTAAAAACTGAACTTTGAGGGAATGTGTCATGATGAAGAGTCGTACTTGAGAGTAATTATTTCAAGGAAGGAATGGTGGGAAAAGACTTGTAATAAATGATTTGTCAGAATTAAGTCTTTTCGGAATAATTTGGCATGGATAAGCATGCATTTATGATTACATCAAATCGTGTGACCGATTTTTAAGCCTGTTCTCAAGATTTGCTTTATTTAAAAAAAAAATGAAATACTTGCCTTCTTCATTTGCCTAATTTGGTAAGTAAGGGATTTGCACAGGGGGTATTTTTTTGTTCTTGTCTCTTTGGATTCTGAGTTCTGCATGAAAGGTGAGTTTGAAATCTTCTTCTCATACCTATGATTTCTTACATTGGAAGATTTGCTTGGTTGTTTAGTTGGTTCAGTTCATCTTCCTTGCCGTGTTTTCTTTTTGTTGGTAAATTCAAAATGAGACCTAAATTGCCCAAAATAGACCAGAAGTCTTGGTTAGTTTGTACCTTGCCGGAATTAGGAGTCACTTTTCTGCCATCAGTAGACCTAAATGAATTCCATGAAAGGGCAAAGAATCCCACAAGCTCTCCCTTAATGTAGAAGATTCTGGATAGTGGGTTAGTGGAAGTAGCAACTTTGCCTTCAGCGGTGTCATGTCCTGAGTTGGTTTTAGAATGCATGAACAGATATGACCCTATTGAGAGATGTGTAATAAGCACAGATGGTGGGGTTTTGCTTAGGGTTAGTCGGGAGGTTGTTGCTGCCATTATGAAAATACTTGAGAAGGAGAAATGTGAGGATTGGACGATGTGTAAGTCACAAGGGTTTTTCTTAGAAAATAAATCATTCTATAGGAATGTTATTGCAAGGAATTGGCTATTAATGTTTCAAAGAGGAGGTTCTTGACTCCCAAGTCCATTGACCCGGGAACATTTGATCAAAGAAGTCAGGGACATAATCACTCTGTTACATAGAGTGAGAGGAAATCAGATTACCTTTTATTAGGAAGATTGGATGTATTTCTTCATACACGTTATTTTTGGTGAGAAGAGATATATTGACTAGGAGAAATTAATTGCAGATAGGTTGCATGAAGGTATGAGCTGCTTCAATAACAAAAACTTCTACATGTCATCATATCTTCTGTATTGCCTAGCATGTGTTAGACCATGGCCTATTTTGTACCATGAAGCATGGGTGGATAATATGAGAATATTTGAATATCATCGACATCTTCAACAATAAAGGTCTTGTGAAAATTATAAAAAACTGCATGACATTTTCCTGGCCAGGATGGTGTATGAACTAAAGGGAAACATTCATAAAATATTGTCAGATGAAGCAATGCAATTGATTGGTACTTATGGCAGCTTCTTCATACAGTTTCCCAAGTTTACTTACCTAAGGGTAGGGGGTTTTGAAGGAGAACCATATAGGTTGCCCATATATGCATTTAACAGACATATTTTAATGGAGATATGCAGGAAATTGGCCTATATTGACACAAATTATAGAGCTAGACATCAATCAGGTGCCTCATTTCCAATTAAATTAACTTATTTTATTTGTAATAGTGTTTTTGATGCCTTGAACTTGGAACTTGAATTTAAGAAATTGAATTTTCCATTATATGGTCCGCGAGCAAATTTTAATGCTAAAGGGTTTGCCACCGCCCATTTGACATTGAGAAAAGATTTTGTCCATGTGCCAAATATTGAGGATTTTGGGCTGATTACTATGATGAGTTTGAAGTTAGGAAGAGGACACACCAAAGGTTCACCCTGCAGCAAGTCATGGCCTTTGAGTTAAAAATGAACATTGCTAATGTCAAGGATGATGAAAGTGAACTGATGGATCCTCAGTTTGTGGATGATAGGCATAAGGGATCCATCCCAGAAGTGGATGGGAAAAAGATGAGGAAGACCAGATCCAAATAAGGACATTCCCAGTTATCAGAAGAACTGAAAAAGTGGCCAAGAGAGTGAAGAATGGGAAAGGGCTTGAAAAAAGGTTCAACCTCATCCTCTGAAGTCCCATTGGCTAACTTCTATGTTACCTCTTGTGTTTTAGGATCATCCAGAACACAGACTAAAGTTAGTCAGAGTGCCACGCCGGTGGAAATCAAAAGAGAACCAGTTCCTACCAGGGTTACTAGGGCTAGAACCAGTAGCGGAGCAAAGAAATCTCCCACGTATTTGATGGTAGTTGATTTAGAAGCCTCTCTTGACATGGAAGATCCTTCAACTCATCCAGACTTGGAGGTGCTAAATGTTGATGATACCAATGACACTTAGCAAGCGGATATTTTGGCAAACACTACTACCACATTGGTAGTAAGAAATGAAAAAGAAACTACAGTCGGCTCAGATGAAACCTCTATGCACATTGAGCCTCGTTTGTTAGAAAATACCTTGAACATCAAGAAAAGGAACATAGTTTTGGTTTTGGTCCCTTTAGAAGATATGGTGAGAAAATGCTTGGGGAAGACCCCCAAAGTGAAGAAATTGAAAACCATTTGATAAATTAACTTTGATGTCGACACTGGGAATTGGACTGCAGAGATAGCACATCCATTGACAGATGAGAAAATAGGGGACCTTACAGTCCAGTATTTTTCTGTTGAAAAGGTGAATATTGGTGCAACTTCTCGAGCCACTGATGTCCTTCATCTTGAAGCCTCCACGAAAAAAGATCATAACGAGAACCTGGAAGGATGAAAAAAGATAAAAAGGAACTAAAAGAAACCTTGAGACAAATGGAATAATATATTGATGCAATTCATGGGCCAGATCCCCAACCATTGTCTGCGCAACCAACACTCTTTGATCCTAAATCCCCTAGCAATCAGAAGTTGCTCGCAAGAGTTCAAAGAAACAAAATGGTGCATGGGGTGTTCCTCGAATGGTTGGATATGGTCAGGAAAGAGGGAAAATAATATATTGGGCATTTGAGCAAGGTGTATGATGATGCTGCTAAAGTTATCCGAGAATTGGGAAAGGAAAACACAACCTAGAGGAACAAAGAGGCCAAATGGGCCTGAACAATAGCTCACATGGAAGAAGTTCAAAAGCATGGTGTAACAAAGTTCCTTGCAGAAAAGCCCATACACGGATTCGACGACAATGTTTTGTACATTTGCAAGAAGAACATAGAATGGAGAAATTCGATAATCAAACACGGCTATGAGGATTTTGTTAGACTTGGGTGGGAATTCTCTGAGTTAATACAAAACATGCTTAATGATCTTAAATGCATTGGAGTGAAAATATGAAGGAGGATGGACAAACCGTTGACATCGCTGAATCCATAAGCAAATCTTATGAAGCATAAATTGATATGGTCAGGAATGCAACGATGGTCACACAGAAAAATTTCTCCACTATTGCTAAAATCAAATCCTTACTATTTTTATGCATAGATCATTTGAACAACCATGTTGATAAGGTAAAACAGGTGCATCATGATAAAGAAGTTTGGCAACAACGGATTTTACACGTAGGCATTCCAAATGAACCTGTCATCCAACAATTCACAGAGGCATTCATGGAGTGGAAGAAGGATCAAACTGGTCACCCATTGCCATGAATTGGATAACTGTTCCCGTGTTTTCTTTTCTTTTTGCTATTTTTAGCCAAAAAATGGTTTTATAAGTTAGTTTCAAAAACAAACTGTTTAAACTTACCCTCGGGCAGAGTAGTGTAACTCTGTGGTTACCGAGTAGTTAGGCTAGAAAGTTTAGATATATATTTCTAGAAAAAGACTTAAAAAAGGTTTGAGAAATTTTGAAAAGATTGACAGACTTTGTTTAGATACTCGTGGATTGTCAATGAAGGCATTTTATTAGTGAATAAAATTAGACATTTTCAGCAACTTTCAAATTTGTGTATTTGAATGCAGAAAAGAAAATTTTTGTTGGGATAAATCTGTTTGTGTTGAATTTGTCACTTCTTTGATTATCCACTTTCATACGTCTATAAATGAATGTAATAAGTAATTTTGTTGTTACTATTGTTTGGATTTGATTCCCCTTGTCCTAAGAGACATGAGAGAGACTCAATCAGAGTCCATTATTTTATTGTTTCTTTAATTTTAGTTTCTGAAGTAAAGTTATTTTTGATGGTAAATCTGTGGGTTTACATATAGAGTGTTTATCTTCCTGACATTCATGTGGTGTTGACTGATGAATGTGAAAAGCCTTTTTTTCGCTTTCTGGTTAAAAGTGAAGTTAATATTTGTCTGTGTTTAAAAATTCATTGAAAATCATGCGGGAAGTTGCACCCTTATGCAGAGGGTAAACAATTCATTGAATTGCCCAACTATTGTTTCTTTTTATCTTTCACAAAACTAAGGGCGTACATGAGTCATTTATCATAAAATCATGAAAGGCTAAACCTGTTAACCAACAAGTATGTTTTAGTCTTTTTTGCAAAAGTGATCATGTTCCTAGATGATACCAATCACCTTTGATCTAGGTGTCATTATGCTCAATGATCCATCCCAATTGACTTCTAGAGAAATGTACTACAAGATAGATTATATCTAAGATAATAAAATCAAATTTATATGGGGATGATTGAGATAATAGTATTTTATACAAGGGACTAAATGCACTAGTAATATAATCAATACTATGATAACCCAAGAGAAAATGACTTGTAATATCTCTGCATTAAAATATTCTATGAGTTTGCTTATATTGTCTTACTAATGGTTTTAAAACAACCATCTATCCTTTGGTAAGATTTGGAGACAAGATGTGTATTTCTTTTGGTCCTAGTTCTATCTGCAAATCACCCTATTCATCAGTTTTGAATACTGGAACAAGATTATAAAAAAAATATCTTTCCAAATATCTTTCTCTGACAAGTTTTTGAGAGTTCTTTAACTTTTTGAATGGCCAAAGATTCTAGATTTTCAAGAAGAATATTTTTGTTTATATCAAATCTCCTAATTATATTAACAAAAACTATTTTTTGGGGGAATATGAACGAATTCAATCTCCTTATTACGTTCCAAAATTAAATATTTATGAGAGAAATAAAATCTTTGGATCTGGCTTTGAAAATCCCATCCTAGGAGGATGACGGTATTCATACTAATAATCCTACCAAAAAGAACAATTATAATTGAAATCTCCTATGTTTACTAGGATGCCACATGCTTTATTTTCCATCATTTTCATGGGTCCAATACCCTGTATTAAGATATCCTTAGAATTCCAATAAATAGGTGGTAGAACATGATGCTTGGAAATGCTAATTGTAGAACTTGTATTTATAAGAGCAAAAAAAATTATCACATCCTCCCAATGTGACCGAAATTACTAGATTCCTAGGATTTGACTAATAGTTTGGCCAATCATCTTTCACCATATTGAATTATTCTGTATTTGCTTCATAGAATTGATTCTCAAGTTCTTTATATTCAATAATACTTGAAAGAATTTCTCAATTGTTATTACATAGTAGTCTTTAAGGAAGATATCAGTGCGTTGGAGAGTTATTCAGATAGTAGGACTTCTCCCAACCATTTTGGATAGGCAATTTAGTGTTGATTTGTTCATACTGCATTCTGCCTTATCGCCTCAAAAACTGCATAGGTTCTATCTTTGGCTACAAGGATTGCTTTAAGAATTCTAATTTAAATGGTGCATATCATTTTAGTACACAATAATATTTTATATGATATTAATTACACAAATCTATCAAATTTCACACACAATTTAAGTATACAAACATATTATAGTGCTCATAATTAACCTTAGTGATAGAAAGTATCAGGTTTAGGATAAAAGTTTGCAACAAGTTTAAACTTAAAGTCTAATGGAAGTCTAATTAAAGACCACAAAATGAATCAAAACATGGACTTATCACTAGAAGAGATATTGGTCCCCATAATTTAACACCAACACAACAAGAAGCACCGATCTCTTATGATAGGAGGCACCAACCTCAACTAACCCCCAAAAAAATTGCATTATATTTTTGTATCAACAAATGGTAATGACTTCGCTCCAATTTTTTTCCCTCCTATTTGATTCTTCTTTATCATTTTTCTACTCTTTCTTGATTTACTAAAAATGATGGAACATTCTTCATATCACAGAGTCACTTACAGTGATTGCCCTTTTTATAGATTAACATGCATATGAACTAAATGAATTATTTCTCATAGGAAGATTGGCCAGAGAATAATTAAATTAGTCATTGTAATGTGCTATAGGTCGACTATGAGTTATATTAAAATTCCACCCAAAAACCCCTTTAGTACGCCTAGTTTGCATTTAAAATGTCAAACCCTAGTGGATCGTTATCTTGTTTGAATATCGCCCATTGATCAATAATTTCACATGAAATTTTGATAGAGATTCATGGTTGACCAAATTTGAATAACGTGACATCGAGGACATGCTGCATTGAAAAATCATCAACCCATTAAAAGTGGTCGAACATACATGTCATCATTAATGGTCTACAAGCCAAGCAACATTCAAAAATGAAATGTTTGACATGGATGTCCAGGTTCAACTGACATAACCACTTGTCAATTAGGTGCATCACCATGAATAAGATTGGGGCCCTCAACAATCTCTTATGCTCTCATGCTAAGTCACCACAAGGCATCATCTACACCATCATAGACCATCTCCTTTCCTACTATGATCTTGTGCTATATTTACACATGGAAGCATCTCACTTCATCTTAGTTCACCATCTTATTGTCTATTTTATTGCATTATCTTTTTCCTCTTTAGTAGGCGCAAAATATATTGTTGTAAGGGATTATATTATAGTCTTGATATATTTAGATTCATATAATTCTATACTCTTGTGTGACTAATCAAGACAAAAATTCTATTTTTCTCTGCAAAGACTTGGGCTTGCACTGACAAACATTGGAACAACCATGTAGTCTCATGGTACTAACATTTGTAGAGTGTGCTAACATCCTATCACAACGCATGTCAACCAAGAATAGGAGCATAACTACATACCCTATGCTTGTTTGATCAAATGATTGAATACCAATTAGAGTTGACTTGGATGATTTGGTGGGGACCATACCATATAAGCCAAATAATAAAGACTTAGTCGAATAATAAAATATTTTAAAAAATCAAGATCATCACTATTTCTAGGAAGCCAATGTCAATAAGTGCACAAAGTAGGAGGTCTCAAATCATAACTTAAACAATTAGGAATGAGCTAGGATCGGTCAACTAAAAAATAAAACAAAAGTAACTAGGCTTGGAATGGAATGGTGTTTTGAACTTAGGGAAAAAATGAAACCCTAGCAGGTCAACTTAAACCATAAATATCATGTAATAGATCTTCTTGAGATTGATCTAGATATGTCAACTCAAAATATCCATTCAACGTCCTCCAATAATGTCAATGAAAACATATCCGTAGACACATAAATCTGTCCACTAAATTAAATAAATATTTAATATTTGTTTAATGCACTAATATTCTTCTATTAATTAAATATTCATTTAATTAATTCATTTCGCCCCCATTCTACTATTTTAATTAAATAAATTTCATAGATTTATTTAAATTAAAATTACTAACTATAGTCCAACTATTAAATAAATTGATTAAATTTATTTAATTCCTCCCTTTCCTCTCATTTAAATAAATTAAACATTTATTTAAAAATCCCCATCAAAATCCCTATTTAAATAAATGAATATTTATTAAAAACTCATCTATTGCAAGTTGCACATTTAATTGAAATAAATGAATTTTTATCCTATTTATCCTCACCCACTTGTATTCTCCTACAAAGCCCACTTGCTCACTAACCCTTCTTTTAGATTCTTCTAATCCCTTCCATTTTAGCCTAACCTCCATTCTAATCACTTGCACAATCTTAATCCCAAACTAACCCTCAATCCATCATCTCACCCATTTAGGACTCTTATAGAGTCTTAAATGCTTCCCTTCTTCAACACACTAACCCACATGGGTCTTGTCCCTTTGACCAAGGCCTAACCATGGGTAAAACTTGCACAAGAGTTTACCCATTGGATAAAGGCTTTATCTAATAACCCAACCACATGAGGTTACCCTCATGTCCTCTCAAACATTTAATGTCTCTACCCTCTCCTCTCAAGCCCTCTCACGGTGCCACTTGCCATAATTGCATTGGTACAAGTTGCAAACATGGATTGAGGATCATGCATCTCTCATGCAATCCTATCCCTCCATAAGCTAGATCAATCTTGACCCTTCAATCAACCATTTTGCTTATAAAAGGAACCCTCATCCCCAAGCAAAGGAGGAAGCATGTTTTATCATTGTTATTATAGTTGCATAAGCATTTCTACTTATCTTTCTCATAGTAATTCCATTTGTACATTTGCATAGTAATAGGAGTTCATTTTCAACCATTCAATCATTGATTTGGCATCCATGACTACATGCTAAAAACTGAGAGCTACACTCAAGCAAGCTTTTGGATCTTGGAAAGGAGAAGAGCAAGGGAGAGCTATCAAGAGCACAATGAGAGCATCTTAGGGAGTCTTCTTACTCTTCTTTCACTTGTTTATGCTTCTATTGTTTGCTTTTCATCTCCTTTGGTATGCATTTGGAAAGTTTAAAGTTCATTTGGTTTTAGTTTTAGTTGAAGCTAACATATCGACATTTGATCTTTGGTTTTGCTTGTCCCCTTTCATGTGCATCAATATCCAATTGATATATACAATATTTGCAATAATCTAAGAGAACATTAGCCTTTGATACCAATGAAAATTTTGTAGCAATATCTCCCTTTGTCATTGATGGCAACCACTAAATATCTTTGAATAGATGGAAACTAATAAGAATAATCATATTGGGCTAGAGCTCTGCCCGTATGTGAAAATATCCCCCTTTGAAATCAATGGCAAAGTAAAGTTCAATGTTGAATTACATTTTTTGTCCACCTTTGCATGCCACTATCATGTTTCTACTCTATGAGTCTTTCTATGTGTAATTCTCCTTGTCAGGGTATCTCTCCCTCTAACAAAGTCTATCCAAATACCATGTATCTCTCACCCTTGGTATTATATCTCTCGACTTTAATGTAGCATTTCATAGATGTTAAAAAAGTAGTGTACTTTGAAATGCTCCCCTTAAACTGTTGCTTCTTCTTAAGCACTTAGAGACAAGATGAAGGAGATATTACCCCCAAATTTTTCCTAAGATACTTAAATGTTTCTTTTTGAAGGAGATTTATGAAAATGCATGTCGTTCGTTCTTCTATGATAATGTATTCTAAATTAACCTATGTTTTGTAGCATTTTCTCTAAACAAATGATACTTGGTGGGAATATGCTTTGTCCTTGGGTACATAACAATAATCAATAGTCTCAACTTGTAGGAAATAACAATGAAGGAAAACTGAGAGGAGGGGGGGTGAATCAATTTTCACCGGATGTAATAATTTAAGCACAAATTCATATCTTATCAATTGCAACAAGAACAAAGATAAACACAATAACAACAACAAACATAACACCAAGATTTTGACGTAGAAAACCCGGTTAAGGGAAAAACCACGGTGGGAACCTACCCACAATAAGATGATACTCTACAGTAGTATGTGAAAATATTACAATGGGGAATGCACATGCATTTAGGTAAACTACCTAGAGCTCACTGCTCAAAATAAGAAACCCACAAAGGCTACAACCTTAAGGGAAGGCTCACCACCTTAAAGAGATCGGACAACAATCCAAATTACATGAACTAAAAGAATAGAATCTCCAAATGTCTGATGACAGTTCTAGTTAAGCACATTTGTCTACTCTGCAATACTCAAGGTTGACTCAACCCGTAAGACCTAATTACAAAATTACATCACACAATACATAGATCAACCACTGGACCAATACAATTCTATGACGACATAGCATGAACCCAAATCAAATCCATGAACATGCAACACCACCATAAATCTCGCAAAGGTCATTTGCAATACACTACACCACCGAAAAATGTCGCATAACATGAAGAACATCACCAGACCCATAAGATCATCAATAACACACACAATGATCAATGCAGACCAACAAAACAAATAGGACATGATTAGGAAACACCAACAAGCATGTTAGAACCATCCATATTAGCTGCACCAACACCACTTAATCAAATCTTCATCGATCAACACGTTGATACTCAAGAACACTCAACAACAACAACTAGGACTAGAAAGATAACTTGTGGAGCACCAAATCATAAACCATCTAACTTGAAGATACACATGAACATCCCAAACACTCTCCCAAATCCACAACTCAAGATATAATCATTTTGGAGCACAACAGATCAAATACCAGAACACTGCAACACTAAATACTGAAAAACCAATCCTCATATCGGAATCCATAACTCAATCAAATCACCACATAGCATCATGAAACCAACACTGAATCAACTAGAGATACTTCATTACTGAAATCACAAATCCGCACAAGCACATCTGCAACATACCAACTAAAACAACCAAACCAACTCTCTGCAATATAGGAACACAAAAATATGTTGACATCAATGACAACAACATATCCTCGCAGTAGTAATATCCAACACAACTATCTTCTACAATATTTTATATACCTTTTATAATAACATCTATAGGCCTTTCTTCTTGAGGAGAAGCCACGAAAAATTCCTTCATCTAACTTGGAATCAAAACTATCCACATCTTCATCATCTCTTCTTACGTCACACTTATTCCCAAAAGCTTTGAAGTTCTTAACTATTACAAGCCTTCCTTTCCACATTTAATTGGGTGTCTTGCTCTTGTTTATTTTGATTTGCCCTTTGTTTAGAATGTAAACAATAGTGTTAACTACTTCTATCCATAACATGACTAATAACTTGGATTCATTTTGCATGGTTTGGTTATTTCTTGAATATTTCTTGTTCTTCCTTTCTATAGCACCATTCTACTATGGAGTCCTTATAACTAAGTAGTGTCTTTTTATTCCATGCTTCTTACAATGTTTCAATCGACTATCCAAATCCAGTCTCAAAAATCTAAAATCATCTTACAATGTTTGTAGGAACCAAGGCACTAGAGACACCAATACCCATGTACAAAATTTATAGGGACCAACCTAATGGAGATTCCAATCCCAATAAAAAGGTACCAACCTAGCACGAGATGATAATCTCTTATGATTGGAGGTACCAACCTCAACTAACTAAAAATATAATTACAATATGTTTTTGAATAGGTGATCATGGCTCTTCTCCATTTTGTTACACTCCCATTTCATTATGCTTTGTCAATCTTCTACTATATCTTGCTTTGCATATTCCTTATGATTAGATATACCAACCTCAACTAACTAAAAATATAATTATAATATGTTGTTGAAAAGATGATCACGACTCTTCTCCAACTTGTTTTTATCCCCATTTCATTCTACTTTGTCATTTTTTTACTCTATCTTGCACTATTATGATTGATGGAATGTTCTATGCATCACAAATTCACTTACATCAATTTCCCTTTTTAGAGACCAACAATCATTATGAACCACACTATTTATTCTCCATAGGAAGGTTAGCCACAAAATGATTAAATTAGTCACTATAATGTGCTACTGGTTGACCATGAGATTTATTAAAATTCTATCCAAAAAACCCTTGATTTGGCTTGGTTAGCATTCAAAATGCCAATCCCTATCAGACCATTATCTTGTTTAAATATAGGTCAGTGATCAAGAGTTTCATGGGAAGATTTTGATAAAAATTTATGCTTGACAAAATTCAAATAATGTGACATAGAGGACATGCTGTGTTGAAAAGTCATTGGCCAATTAGAAGTAATCAAATTGTATAGGGTAAAAATAGAATTAGTTAATTTTAGGACCTAATCTCACTTTCATACAAACATTGGAACATGAAAGTACATAAAGGATTGATCCTCTTTGAATAACTCTTGTAAAAGAGAGTCAAGGGATACTTTTAGGGTTTCTATTTCTTTGCTTCTATAAACGAGAATATGCTAAATGTAGGAAGATACAAAGCTATTCTAATAGGATGAATGAAAGTAACTATAACAATAATGATAACAGATTGGTAAAGTAACATAATTGAGACATCAAGTACAATCTAAGAATACGAATCTAATGTGCACCTATGATACAAAAATGAGCTTGATCTAACAGGACCAAGGTGTACAACACCTTGGTCTCAGAGATAGTGAGAAGCTGCAAATTGGAAGACTGAATTTTGAGGCTGATTGAGTTCAGCTGGTGTAATATGAAGCCAACTAAGGAGGACCAGGGCATGGAGTGCCTAGGGGTGGGGCACCTTGGTCTTTGAGATCTAGGTCCAAATTATGATGATGGGTTTGTTCCTATCTGTTGAGATCTGCCAAAAATCACTTGCTCCGATGAAAACTTGTAACTGTACTTGCAAGTTGGAAAATGGTGTGTGTGTGGCTATATAGGGTTTTTCCTTAGTTAAACCCCTTGTTTTGGTGTTTTCTACCTCCACAAATAGTTGATATTGTACTAAAAATGTGTGTGTGCCCTAGAATCTCACATGTTTGTAAGATTCATACGAGCTAAATGCAAACTAGAGTTCTACCCTATGTTTTGAGAAAAACTCTAAAATGAGTGCAATGTAAATGTTTCAAATAATAAATTTGATGCAAATCTAAAGAAACAATGTAAACATGAGAGCTAATATGATGTACATCTGAATCTCAATATAGAGACATGAAAACAACATGAAATCATACCAAATCCTAAGGAAGAGGTACAAGCCAATCAACAGTCGATGATTCCCTTATCATTTTTCAATATCTCCTAAATCTTCCATAATTGATGAAGTCTTAATTGATGGATTAATTTTCTAATTTGAGACTTCACACAAAGCTTCCATTTCACTTCACAAGGATCTCCTTTCAAATTGCTAGATTAGGATCCTCAAATGAGGGAAAGAAAGGCTTTATATATGAAACCCTAATTTTAAATTTGATAAAATGCTGACTTAGATTTGATAAAATTTAACACTAATAGGGATTTGAACAATATAATACCGCCAAATTAAGCTCCTGAAATTTGGGAAAAAAGTTTGGGACTAGGTAATACACTACCTGGTTTGGCCAACATTTTTCCGATTTTCTAGGGATGCGAGATATCATGATTCTAATGCTAAATCCATGATGATATGTCAATCCAAGATGTCTACATGTGCAAAAATGTGCCTTGAATATTCAAATTAGGACATTCTTAGGATTAAATTAAAATAAAATAAAAGAGGCACACCTAGAGTTAAGGGCCAAATTTTATGATGTGTGAATTAATGAGAGAGGACTTTAGATTTAATTAAATAAATTATTAAATGCCTAAAGAAGCCCTATAATTCAAGATGCAATGTGACACACTAAGATGGGTATTAAACTAAGCGTGGAATTGGACAACCTTAATTAAGGGTGTACAATTTACGACACTACATTTAGCCCCCAATTTATTCAAGGGAAAAAGATATGTCCATAAAATGTCAAACAAAGCCATGAATGGTATCTACAGGACAACATTAGGAACCACGTCCTACAAAACCACATTGTTAATTGAAATCACAAAATCACCTAAAATGCTTACTAAGAGTGATGGAATTCGAGGGTAGCTATATGCCCATGTTTTGATTTTTTATTTAGTATGTTGAAATAGGGCATCATGTTTACCACATTGAATGGTGAAGTAAATTTATGAAAAATGCTTGCAAAAAGGTTTAATACAAGATCAAATTGAAATGAGGATCATTTGGTAAGAAGGAGAACTGAAACACGATTCTAACACAATAAATGGTGTTGAAAATTGAAGTTTTCTAGCCCAAGATGTGAAAGATGAAGTATAAAATGCAAAATTAGGGTTTAGAGAAGAGATTACCTTAAATAGTGAAAGTTACACTATTCATTTGTCTTATTCACCTTTTTGTCTCATAGTGTAGAGGAGGAGCCCACATAGTAGACAATGCCACATCGGCAAACAAAAGTGTCTACTTGGATGGAGATTCTAAGGCAGTTGATCCTTGAGGATGTTACACTTGATAAGGTAGGTCCAACAAACTACATCTTTATGATTTGTTGTGTTTTGATTGGTATATTAGATATCAAAATTCTAATTTTGACAAGGGCCACCTAGAATGGGCGCTATGGTCCCATCTGGGTGCTCTAATCCCCTAGGGGCACCATGGTCCCTTTAGGATGCCATGGTCTATTCTAGGGGCCATGGTCTCATCAAGTCCCATGCTCCTAGAATACAGGCACTAGGTGGCACTCATGGGGTTAGGACAGGTTTTTAATGATTTTGATGACTTTGATGATGATGATACTAATACATGATGTTTTATTCTTACACGAGTTATTGCATTTATGGGAACATACCTCAGGTCACACATACAACCATTTGCACAACTAGATTCCTCACCTAACATTAGAGGAGTAGAGATTTCTCCATGTGGTAGGCTTGTGGTGGGTACGTTGCATGCCTTCTATCAAGTTTCATGGACCAATGTTGATGGTCTCGATGAAGAGGTGGGATTCAAATACATCCACATTCTTCCTTCTAGTTGGGGAGATAATATCATTTTCTGGAATTACCAGTGAGAGGGAAGATAATGAGATATCAGTCACATCACTCACGAGCAAAGAGGAGGAGAGAGTACAAATATATTGTATTGGCAGGCCAACACCTAGAGAGACGAGAGGTCAGATACTCATTTGATGGCTACTTCATCCGAGAGGTGCCATCTAATTAGTGAGGAGATTGATGATTTCCATAGTGGCGTTGGCTGTATGTCCTAATGGTTGAGGTAGTCATATGCATGGAGGATTGCCATATGCCATTCATGAGATTGAGGAGCACTGTACTATGTTTGTATGGGGATGCAGCATGCTAGCGCATCTTCACCATGACTTAGGAGATTATGTATATTACGAGGGGAAGAGTTTGATGACCTATAGATTACTCTAGATCTAGATGTTCGAGCATATTACATGTACAAGGCCAATGGGGTTCCCAATGGATGTTGATAGTAATGAGCCCCGAGCTCATGTGTATCCATGCACAAGATATTGGTAGAGCAATGATTTATGAAGAGTCGTGAATGATCATCTTTAGTCGAATGATATCATGTGTAGACTTTACAAATGAATGGGTCTATGGTCGGGTCAACATGTACAACTTCAACACATGCAACAGGACTAATTCCTAGAGGGTCGTCATAGCTACATCATCATCCCCTTCTATTTTGATAGAGTGATGAGGTAGTTTGTTTTGGAGAAAGGTTGTCCTACAACAATGTCAATCAACATATGACACTCTCGTAGTGCTGTGAGACCAAGAGCCAGACCTAGACCTATTGCACAAGATGTGGAGATTATAGATGATGATGAGGAGGAGGGAGGAGAGGTATGTTATCCCCACTCCTGGATGATGCCAGGGTATAGTGCAACTATGTGAGATGGTGACAAAGGAGGTACCCAAGATCCATATTTCCTTTAGAGTACCCGAGAGGGAATCCTTATCCTTGGGTGAGACCAATGGATTCACATAGTGAGGATAGATGAGACGGGGCATCAGAGGAGCCTATTGATATAGATGGTGATGAGAAGGAGTAGGAGGATGAGAAAGAGTAGGAGGATGAGTAGTGTAGGAAGAGATTTCAGAACATCCAAGAGATGAGATTGGAGTTGCAAACCCTCCATCGTGAGAGGATAAGGGATAGGATGCAACAAGAGATGAGGAAGATATATCCCTATAGAGGCCTAGCTTGAGGCTACATAGGTCATCACCATCAATGCCACACCTTAAGATATAGAGGCATTATGAGCGAGGAGAGGACAGTGGAGCAATGCCATAATATGTAGTATCTCAGGCTCCTAACTCATTCGATCCTACTTCGTAGGAAGGGGATCTAGGTAAGAATTTATTTATAGGATTAAAGTTGAATTAAATTATTTGATAAGATATATATGAATGAAATTATCTCTCTTTATATCTTTCTATAGCTAGCATACAGGGATGGTATGACTTTATCCGTGACGTGCTTGGTGACATTATCACTTCATTTCACATTCCACGGTCCTCTCATATCATTCATAGATCACATCAGAGTGTTGGGTAGCATGAGGATGTTTTTGATGCAGTTAGAGTAGATCTGGAGCTTGGATAAGATGAGAGGGAGCAACTACAACGTGAGCTTATAGAGGCCTAAGTTGAGTCAACGATTACATATATATTTCCATCTGGCACAACTCAAAATGATTTTTATCTTTTGTTTTCTAAAACTAGAGCAAGGGTCCATGGGAGGTCGCTCCTAGTTTTTTTGAGGGGTAGTATCTTTTCTTAGATAGCTTGTGAGTTACCTACCTTGCAAATTTACTTGCAAAGTTTGTAAACCATTTCTAAACTAATATAGAACACTTCTCTAATTTTTAATTGTACCAATTTTATCTATTTTCTTGACCTAATTTTTTGACTACATGCAACTATTCCTCAAATGCACATAGTGCCATGGGTCTACACAATCATGAATTTGTGTTAAGATTTTCAAAGTTAGTGTACTTCTTAAACCTAAGAAACTACATAATGAATTCAAGACAACCAAAACTAAAGATGTTTGTCAAGAATGAAGCAAATCATAGAAAGATAAGAAGGAAAATTTCTAAGCATAATATCTATGAAGATGCATAACATATATTTATTCCTTAAGAGGTGTACCTTCCATATCTACAATTTTGTAAGAACCTGATCTGTAGACATCAGTGATGATGTTTGGTCCAAACCAATTTGGGTAAAACTTTCCTTTTTCTTTTGGCAAAGAATTCACATTGCATTGATTCTCATAAAGCACCAAGTCACCTACAAAGAATGAACGTTGAATAACCTTATTGTTACAGCTTCACTATAAAGTCCTTTGATAAGCTTGGATATACTCAAGAGTTTGTATGCACTATTCATCAAGAATTTTGAGTTGTTGAAGATGTTGTTCTCTATAAGAGTTATCATTAGTTATCCCCTTAAGATAAATTCTCAATGAAGAAATCTCTAACTCCAAAGGTATAATTGCACAAACACCATAAAAATATTGTAAGGAGTGGTACCAGTAGCTATGTGAACACTTGTCTGATAGGTCCAAAGAGAAATAGGTCAACTGAGTATGCCAATCCTTACCATGCTTATTTTCAGTCTTATAAATACTTTGTTCAATGATCCTATTATAAGCTTCATTTTGACCATTTGATTGAGGATAATATAGTGTAGAAAAGCAAGGTTGAATATGGTATTTATCAAGGAAAATTTTCACATCTTTGTTCTTAAATGAGGTAACATTATCAAAAATCAAAGTGGAAGGTATACCAAATCAAGAAATAATGTTAACTAAAAGAAACTAACAAATTACATCAGCAAGTAGATCAAAGAGGAACAACTTTACCCACTTTTAAAAATAATCCATGGCAGTAAGGATGAAATTATGTCCTTGCAATGAAGGAGGGGAAATTTTACCAATAAGATCCAAACCACACAAGGAAATGGGCTAAGAAGCCACTTGCAACCTAAGTTTGTGTGCAGGAGTGTGAATCAAATTATTATGTTGCTGACATTGATGACACTTTTTGAAAAGGGTAAATGAATCTTTTTCCATAGTTTGCCAATGGTATCCCATTTAGAGTAGCTATTGAACCAAAGATTTGCCACCCAAATGCCCCCCGCAAGCACCTAAATGTGCCTCCTCAAGAGTAATGGGGATATTGGTTTTGTTGAGACAACGAAGAAGAAGAGCATTATAACCCCTTCTATAAAGGATATTGGAAAGAATAATTTATCGTGCAACAAGCTTAAAAATTCTAGCTCTACTGTTTTTAATTGAATAAATTTGGAAAAGTACCATTAGTCAAATATTGTGAGATATGAGAATACCATTCATCAGAATCTAAAGCATAACAACAAGCCATGCCATTAGAATCATCATAATTAGAAATGGAAGAAAGATTGTGAATAATGAAATGATAAGCCATGGAAGGATTTTCAAGGGATATGAGGGAAGTTGAGCTTGCCATCACATCCATGTGTCAATTTTCCTTTCGAGGGATAGCTTCTGTGGTATAAGAAGAAAACTTTTCTAATAATGATAAGGCCAAGTTACAATATTGTAATAGTTTATCTTGTTTAGCTTGATAAGTTCCCATAACTTGTCTTATACTGAACTGTGAATCACCATAGATACACAAATGTTGAACATTAAGAGATAAAGCCACTTTTAAACCAGAAATAAGGGCTTCATATTCAGCAACATTGTTACTACAAAGGAAATTGTGACGATATGATAAATGGATTAGTTTTCTTGAAGGTGGTGTTAAAATGACACCAGCGCCAAAACTAATTCGACACTTAGATCCATCAAAATACAATTCCCAAGTCATCAATATCAATGGGAAGAACAAAGTCATCAGGGAAGGAATCCTAATTAGGTAAAGTAAGAGGGGAAGGAGCATCAACCAAATGGTCTGTTAAAGCTTGTTCTTTAATTTCCTTTTGAGAAACAAATTTAATGTTAATTTCAGTTAACAACATAACCCATTTTGCTAAGCATCCTGAAAGAATAGTTTTAGAAAAAAGAAGTTTTAAGGGATCAAATTTGATGATAACATGTGTCTCAACATTTAAAAGATAATGTCTCAACTTTTGAGCTGCAAAAAAAAGAGCAAGATATTGCCTTTCTATCACAGTATATCGGACTTCATAATTGAGTAAAGTGCGGCTTATGTAATAAACCAAACATTCTTTACCATCACTATTATGTTGTGCCAATAAAATGGCAAGAGTAAGAGAGTAATCAACAATATAATGAAGGACGGGTTGAGTAGGAATAATAGGTTGTAAAGTAAGAGGGTTAGCCCATATAAAGTTTCAAGTCTTGAAAAGCTTTTTGACAATCCATGTTCCATCGAAAAGTAGTATCTTTCTTAAGCAATTGAGTAAAAGGGAAAGTCAGATCTGCAAGTTGTGAGACAAACCTATGAATAGATTGAATTTTTTTGTGTAAGCTTTGCAATTGAAAAATGTTTCAAGGAGGTGGCATGCTCACAATGGCATCTATCTTCTTTGTATCCACCTCGATACCTCGATGTGACACTATGAATCCTAATAGGTTTTCACTATCCACACCAAAAACACATTATCGGGGATTCAAGTGCATCTTGTACTTGTGAATTATTTCAAAGATTTGGTGAAGGATTGTAACATGGTCTTGATGAGATATATACTTAGCTAGGATATCATCAATATAATATTCTAAGATTTTATGCATGGAATCATGAAAGATAAGGGTCATAGAACATTGATAGGTGAGCTAATGTTTTTCAACCCAAAAGACATCACAACCCAACAAAATGTACACAAACAAGTCGTAAAAGTAGTTTTGTATTGATCTTGAGGATTGATAAAGATTTCATTGTATCTCGAGAAATCATCCATAAAAGATAACAAAGCATGACCAGTAGTAGAATCTACTATCATATCAATATCTGAAAGCGAAAAATCATCCTCCAAAGAAGCCTTATTGAGATCTCAAAAAATGGTGCACATTCCAATCTTGTTATTAGGTTTAGCAACAACAACGATATTTGAAATCCAAGGGTAATAATCAATAGGATGAATAAAGCCAGCTTCCAAAAGTTTTCCTATTTCAACCTTAACAAGCAAGGTTATTTTGGGATTCATTTTCCTAATCTTTTGCTTCACATGTTTAGCATCGAGAATCAACACAATGTTATGAGGCACAATCTTAGGATCTATGTCAAGAATATCAGAGTAAATCCAAGCAAAGATTTTAGGGAATTCATGTAATAAGATAGAGTATTCATTTTGTTCATCATCACTTAAGCACTCCTCAATCTTTATGGTTTTATCTTCATTGTAAGAATCCATTTTAACATTAATGGTATCACTCATAAGAAGATTAATTTGTTGGGGAATGTCCATTGATTGAGGAAATTCATGAATCATATCTTCATTATCATTACCTAATTCAATGTCTTTCCCAAAGTATGCTTCAAAATTTAAACAATAGGGGATCCACAATTATGGTGGTAGAAAGGAAGATTTTCATATACTCCCAAAAACTCAGCCAATGAATCATTAGTAGAAAATATATCAAGGGAAGGTGGATGAGGATCAGAATCAATGAATTCAGGATGTATTAAAGAAAGTGAATTGGAAGAGATAATGACATTAACATTAATGGATGGTCACTTAGAGGCTTTAGTGGACTTAAAAGGATTATATCTAAGTCCAAAGGATGTTTCACGAACATGATTCTCTAAAGGAACCTTTATCCCTTACTCATGTGCATCATAACCATTGCCTTTATATTCACTCTTAGCTAAGATGTGAAAACTAGGACCATAAAGAGCAGCCATTTTCGTAAGGGAAGGTGAGGTCTCATATGTCTCAATGTAATAATTAGATGAATTAGAAGAAGTTTTGGATTTTGAAGAATCCACAAAGTTGGTACTAAGTTGTTTAGATAAACTGGGTTGCTTTTTAGATTCAACCATATCATCCTCCTTTTTAGTCTTAGGTTCTATTTGGGGGATTTTATATTCTCCTATGAAAGAAGGTAAAAAATCTAAGGACCCCCAATCATTTCCTAAGAGTACCTCCTCAATTGAGGAAGTATCTTTAAGAGAAAATGGTGTCTTATTTTGAATGGAAGAAGAATCAAGAGTACTTAGAGGAGAAGTGGGAGTACTTGGAGAAGAAGTAGGAGTACTTGAAGAAGATTTGGAAGATGAGGGTTTCAAACAAGCCTATAAATTGGTATCAACATACAAAGTATACATATTTTTTTATTAATGAATTTAACTTGTCTATGAAGAGTAGAAGGAATAACTTGCATATTATGAATCCAAGGTAGTCATAACAAAATATTGTAGGTAAGACTATCAAGCATGACTTGAATAGGTGTAGGAAAAATAATAGGCCCCACCTCGATAGGCAAGGTTATAGTACCTAGAGAAGTTTTAGCAAAATTGTCAAAACCACAAATAGAAAGAGATCCAGGTTTAAAAAGAGAAGTATCCACATTTATCTTATGTAATAGATCAATGATACAAAAATTAAGACTAGATCCATTGTCCACAAGGGTTCGTCTTATAACATTATCATTAATAAGGACAAAAATCATAAGGGGATCATATTGATGTTGAATCTCCTTATAAGGCAACTCATCTTGAGAGAACACAATTTGAGCTTTAGATGTTTTCACGGAGTCAATCAAAGAAGCCACATTATTAGGTGTTACTATGGCTGGGACATCTAAAGTCTTTAAAGCATCTTGTAACATTCCATGATGTATGGATGGAGTTTGAATCAAGACCCAAAGAGATATCTTGGCGAGAGTAGCTTTAAGTTGTTCAATAAGATCATACTATTTACCAAGATGTTGTGATACATGAGGTGCTGGTGGAAGAATAGGTTAAGTAGGAAGAGAAGAAGAAATAACTAGAGGAGGATTATGTTGCTTATTATTTTTTATATTATATGTGTGAGCAACCAAATTTTAACTCTCTTAGGTAATCTATTTAGCATACTCATAAGTACTCTTAGTTGGATATACTCCTTGCATAGTAATAACTAGTTTGTTAGGAGTGCAAAAGGCATCATTAGTGTATAACCACCTTGAACCATAAAGAGAGGCTTGTTAAGAGGTTTAGAAATTGGAGAAGGACTAGCACCTTGAACCACAAAGAGGGGTTTATTATGAGGTGTTTGAAAGTTATATTCATTCATATTTATCATGTTAAACAATTTTTAAATGTTTGAAGATTGTTTGAAGAAGTTTTAGTAGAGTTGGAATCATCAAGAACATCATCTATCATAACATAACCATCACTACTAAATGGTTTATGTTTGGATTGGAAATGAGGTAAATCATAATAAAGATGATTGTAATAAATTACCATGTTACTATATTTGGAGGATGATTTGATAGGGATGACTTCATGAAAAGAGTCATCCAACTTATCTTCATCATGACTACGAAATGACATAGTAACTATGTTGATTAGTCTTTGGCAAAATGTTGGTTTAGAAGGTTCGGGATAAAGAAGCTCATAAAGATTTGACATGATTGAAATACTAACTTTGCAAATGAAAAGTGCATATAAAAATAAAAAACACACAATGCACATAACAATATTTTTGACATTTTTATTCTTTTGATATAAAAGAAATATGAAATAACAAGATCTAATCAGAAAATGCAAATGTAAGAAGGTCGGGTTCACCAAAATGCATAGGGTAAAAATGGAATTGGGTAGTTTTAGGACCTAATCCCACTTTCATCCAAACATTGGACTATGAAAAAACCTAAAGGAGTGATCCTCTCTGAATAACTCTTGTGAAAGAGAGTCAAGGGATACTTTTAGGGTTTCTATTCCTTCCTTGCTATGAAAGGGAATATGTTAAATGTAGGAAGATGCAAAGCTATTGTAATAGGATGAATGAAAGTAACTATAACAATAGTGATAAAAAACTATTAAAGTAATAGAATTGAGACAACAAGTACAAATTTAAGAATAAGGATATGATGTGCACCTATGATAGAGACTGATCTGGTAGGACTAGGGCACAGTATGCCTTAGGCTCAGAGACAGTGAGAAGTTGCAAATTGGAAGACTGAATTCTGAGTTTGACTGAGTTGAACTAGTGAAATATAAAGCCAACTAAGGAGGACCAGGGCATGGAGCACCTTGGTCCTGGAGGACTTGGGTGTGGGGCGCTCTGGTCTTTGAGATCCAAGTCCAAATTTTGATGATGGGTTTGTTCTAATTTACTGAGATCTCCCAAAAATTGCCCACTTCGACCCCTTATTTTGGTGATTTCCACCTCCATAAATAGTCGATATTGTACTAAAAATGCATGTGTGCCTTATAATCTCATGTGTTTGTAAGATTTCTATGAGCTAAATGCAAACTAGAGTTCTATCCTATGTTTTAAGAAAAATCCTAAAATGAGTGTAATGTAAATGCTTCAAATCACAAATGTAATATAAATATAAATCAATAATGTAAATATGAGAGCTTATATGATGTAGATATTAATATCAATATAGAGACACAAAAACATCATGAAATCATACCAAATCCCAAGGAAGAGGTACATGCTAAGCAATAGTTGGTGATTCCCTTATCATTATTCAATATCTCCTAAATCTTTCATAATTGATGAAAATATTAATGAAGATGTAGCTTCGTAAATTGTCATCAGGCCAATTTACACCTCATTCTTATGCCCCTACTTTAGCACGTCTCCCCCTCACCTTCTATTTAGGTTCATTAAGTGCCTTGACTCCAGTCTTTAAGCTTAATACACCTACCAAGTGATTCCCTGGAGCGGTGTCCTCCTCCCTTGGCCCAAAATCTAGTCCCTAATTGAGGAGGACCAAGGTGCTAGTGCCCTAGTCCCCCTCTTTGTGGCCTAATTTTCAAGGTGGGGGTGAGACCTACTTCTGCAGTGAGAGAATAAATTGGTGGCTCAGTATGACCATTGGTGGTCGACCTAATCGATAAATTGATCTAGATCCTCATATATAAAGACATTAATAAATTCATTTTAATCCTAAGACTCAGAGCATTCGACCTAAAGCATTCAAGAATTGAAGTATTCATCATCAAGCATTTTCAAAGATCTTCAAGGCTATATATTCTTCATTCAATCATTAAGGAGAAAATTACAACATTCACATGCAAGTATGTGTGTGTGATTAGCGTTTTGTCATGTTCATGCCATTTCATACAACATATATGATTACATTCAAGAAGCAGAGCATCATTATCAGTCATTGCAGATCTGAGGTATCCCTTTCCATCGTTTATTTTAGTATTTGTAATATTTCACTCAGGGTTAATTCCTAAATGAGGGTTTGACTTAGGAAAACCCCTATTTCCAACCTATTTCCCCTTCTTTCTATGTGTAGGAAGTAGGTACGAAGTTGTTATCTTCAGGATAAGCTTTATTTATAGAGACGATTCAATTCCCCATTGGAGTGCGAAAAGTGCTGAGGACCAGAGCGATCGTCACACCGGTCCTAACAAATCAGGGGCTCCTTTTGGGAACATGTCCAAATCCTCTTACAATCTTCAAATCCAGGTTCGTGGCTCGATCCAACAACTGTAGCTCACTATTTGTGCACATTTACCTCAATTTCAATCCATTTACCCTAATTTAAGTAAATTCAATAATTCAGTTCAACTCAAGGGAAAGAAGAGGTACATCCAACTCCATGGAATTAGATCAACATTCAAACCTCTTAGGTTTAGATCTATATAATTCCTTTCTTTTCATAATGTAATGGTCCCTAAATCATAAATTAGAGATTTTCATCATTCTTGTGGTGGAAGCCCTAATTTTTCACAATTACAAAAGACTTGATGGATGAATTTTTTGTTTTGAGACTTCACACAAAGCTTCCCTTTCACTTCACAATGATCTCCTTTCAAATTGCTAGATTAGGATTCTCAAATGAGGGAAAGAAAGGCTTTCTATATGAAACCCTAATTTTAAATTTGATAAAAGGCTGACTTGGAATTAATAAAATTTGACACCAAGTGGGATTTGAATAATATAATACCACGAAATTAAGCTCTTGAAATTTACGAAAAAAAGTTTGAGACAAGGTATTATGGTACCTAGTCTGGCCAACTTTTTCCCCATTTTCTAGGGATGCCAGATATCATGATTCTAATGCTAAATCCAGTAGGATAGGTCAATCCAAGATATGTAGATATGTAAAAATGTGCCTTGAAGATTGAAATTAAGACATTATTAGGATTAAATTAAAATAACATAAAAAGGGGTGTAGCTAAGGTTAAGGGCCCAATTTTATGATGTGTGAATTGATAAGAGAGGAATTTAGATTTAATTAATTAAATAATTAAATACCTAAAGAAGCCCTATAATGCAACATGCAATGAGACACACTATGGTGGGTGCTAACCTAAGCATGCAATTGGACAACCTTAATTAAGGATGTACAATTTACGACGCTACACAAACATACATGTCATTGGTCATGGCCCACAAGGGAAGAGGCATCCAAAAATGAGTTATTTTGACATGGATGTCCAAGTTAGACTAACTTGGCCACTTGTCAATCATGCATATTATCATGGACAGGACTAAGGCCCTCAATGATCTCCTATTCTCTCAAGCTAAGTCGCCATGTGACATCACCCTATACCATTGTAGAACATCTCCTCTCCCCATGCAGTCTTGTGCTAGCTTGACATGTAGAATAATCTTGCTTCATCACAATACATGATCTTTCTATTTATACTCTTTCAATAGCTTTTTCCTCTTTAATGGGATTGAGACATGAGAAAATAATGTGTTGCATTTTAGTTCTAATAGATTTAGAGCCATGTACTTTTGCACTCTTGCATGACCAATCAAAAGTGAGCAAGGAGCTTACAAGGCAAATAACTTGGATGAATATTTCTACAATAGGAATAACTACTTGTGATCTTTGATGACCTTGTGTATCGATGGCACAAATATTTTCCTTTCTCTTTTCTTCTTAGACTTTGGAGTTTTGAATGTCTCTTTGTAACATGCATTCACTATACAACTTTAACAACAATATTTTACAAGGAAATTAAAAAGAGATTTACATCAACTAACATCTTAAAAGAATGAAACAGTTAACAGAAAAAATAATAAATTTTTTTTTTTATCAAATATTTAAAGTTGATAGATGTATTGTGTACATACATGCAATGTCTACAATTTACTAAACATCAAGTAAGAAGAGAGGTTTAGAAAACACATTCTGATCATTAATTATCTTTATAATGATTTGGAAGAGGGAAAGTATCATCAGGGCGCTCTTCCACCCAACCATGGACTTATTAGTCCCCCGTGTTGTTTCCAACTAGAAAGGCCTGACCCTTCATAGGGAGGTAACAAGAATTTTAACTCATGCCATCTGAATTCGGTGTTTGTCCCTACACAACCCTAGTCAGTCACACCCCTTAGGCAACTCCTAACTAGTATGACCTTTGACTAGGTTTCATATCTAGACCAAAATAACTAACTGACGCATACTTATAGTAGTGCCACCTTGGCTAAAGGTTTTACATATCTGCAACACGTTGTTGCATGTAGTCACTGATCAACACCCTACTCGGTTGAACCAAAAACAAGATGTAGAAATCCAAACCATAAAAATTGTCTATTATGCCACTTGCATACTGACTCTATTTGAGGCTTACTAGGCTTACACATATGTTTCTGACTTAGAAGAAAACAAACTTGTAGTAAAAAGCACCACTAGCTATTAATCTTGCTTTATAAAATACTTATTTTATTTTTATCTTCTTTGTTGATGGCACTCTTTGGTTCCACACTATTTCTCATGAGATAGCTAACCTTCTCTCTCTCCTATTCTTAGGTATGGGAACTAAGTTTACCTTTAATATACTATCTTACAATTGTTAATTGTATAGTGATTCTCATAGGTCTGGAAATTTGCTGATTGTAGAAAACTCAGAACTTCTACGCTTATCCTTTCTAGAAATACTTACTAGTATTCCAATTTCTAACTTTTAATTCCATGTTGTGTTCCACTAACCATATTAGATGTTTATGCTATATTCTAACTGCATCTATGCTTTCAAGTCTAGATTGACTATCCACTCTAGCTTCCTATCCAACTGCAGCTTAACATTGCAACAATGTTGCTTGTAATTTGTGCTTCAATCCTAGGATAGTTTTTGAGTTTGAGAATATATTCAATACCACTATATGGTATCATAATATGGATTTTACCATTATTTCTATACACTTAAGCACACTTAAAGGATTAGGTGCACTACTAGTAGTTTTGAAGGTACTTCTACCTTAACTTTCTTAGTTCTTTCTCTTCAAGAACTCGACTACAACTTGAACTTTTAGGACATAGGTTCTTTTCTAAGAAACTTAATTAATGGATGACCACTATGTCAAACACTTGGTAACCATTTACAATATACATAACTTGAGTGTAAACACTTTTTCACCTGTGAGAGTCATAGCTTATTTGAATTAAGACTCAACTTTACTATTTTAAGGTGTAACTTGTCCCCCTCTGGGTACTATATTACATGGCCTTGATTTGTAATTTTTTTTACTATAGTTTGGAAGAGGTAAGGTAGGCAAAAGAGATGCTAGCTCTCGTGTTTATCTTAAGTTCTTGTATTTAGCATGCATTACATGAATTTGCTGTCACTCAATTATCTAAGTGTACTTATTGTTTTTGAATATGCCAATTCACATTAATGAGCGCTATGGAGCTACTCTTGCCTATCTATCCTTCTTCACACTAAGGTGAATTTAACAATATCAATCGAGAGGGGTTATTCTCAAGCTTATTTGTGCAACTTACACAACCGAGGACAAATTCCCACATTACTCTATTCTAGAACAGATTAAAATTTCAAGAGGGTATCCCAGTGATTCATGGCTTTTGATACTTTTGAGCCATAATATTCCTAGCTCCCATTCATGTATTTTCATAATTGGTGAGCTAAATTTTTATGTTTTAACAATCTATTTATGTTCTACTTGAGTATTAATTATAATATGTTTGCACCCCAAAATTTAAAAGGGTTTAATGTAGTACGATGCTTATTTCTTCTAAATAAGACTACATTGGTTGTACAATGCATTAGATGTATATATTTTTCAAGATCAATTAAGAAATTTATCACAACTATAGCTTGGTAAATTTTTTTTACTATATTCAAGCAACAAAGGTTCTTTCCTTTTATGAATGGAAACAAAGAAGAAAGAACGAACATAGTCATAATAATATAGATATATTAACATGACCTAGTTAAGTATTGTTGGTATCAATTCATGGAGCCTTCCTGGTAGAATTTCCAATTATGGTTTCCATTTCTAAGCTCCCTCGAGTAATTGTATAGGAGTGTTGCTTGCCAAGGCATTTCCATCTCACATAGCAAGCACCCAACAAGATAATGCAGTGAAAGATTTCCAATGAAGATTTCGAGAAATAATTATCCCGAGCAAACTATTTCCAAAAAGTAATAAATTATCCTTGCTTTTCATTACAATTCATCTTGTTCATTTCAATTCATCTATTTCCTATACTTGCTGAAAGATAGTGAGTTCCTTTTGGCAGCTTGTATAGTTCTTTGTATCTTGCCTTGAGATAGTGAGTCTCACTAATACAAGTCCCTTGTACCTTGCCCTAAGGTTGTGCACAATCTTGCGAGTCTAGTTAGGTGCAGTGTGCTCCTTGGCCTTGAGCCTAAAACATTGTAGTTAATTATTCATATTGTGAGTGTGATTCTCATAGTGGTTTTTTCTTGATTAGGATTTTGCACTTAAATCTGGTGTTCATGTGTTTGTCATTCTTTGTACTTTCATGTTTCATAATTGTAATAATAAGTTAATTGTGGTTTGAAGTTTAAAAGATCAGAAGTAGAGTATTTTCAGGTCAAATTGATTCACCCCCCTGTGGTGTGTTCAACACTATGGCATAATTATGATATATATAGAGGGTAGAGGTATTTTATCATGATCGTGTTACATATTGTGTTCTTATTAAAGACTATTGAAAGTAGCTCCCATGCATTATCTTATATTTGAAAGTTCACTCCCTCAAAGTGGCCTATTATTATCAAGTATTTACAATGTATATATCCTATTATATTATTCTTTAATATGGTTTATTCCATTAAAATAGGTATACAAGAATGATCTTGGCATCTAAAAGATAAGAATAAAGTTGAGTTTTCTATAATTTAGAAAGTTAGATTATGAAGCATTTATCTCCTTCAATTTTTTGTTTTTTGTACAATTTTGAGGGTTAATTAGAGATCTTTTGAAAGCTACAACATACTATATTTGAGACTATTTGACATAATTCTAAAGGTGTTATTGTGAAATTAGTGGTTTGACCAAATCATCTCTTAAGGAACCAAACTATCTCTTGAAGCTCCAAATTAGCAAATGGTTTAGAGATTTATTTTATTTTATTTTCTAAAAAGTGAGATATAAACTAAGGGGTTGAGATTTATTTGGTCAAAATTTTGAATTCTCATTTACAAACACATTGGGAATAGCAAAATCTTTTGATGTACAATGGTAGTATGATCAATGTCATTTAACCCTAATACATGTGTATACTAAGGCATGCCATAAAACTTGATGACATACCTCTCATTAGACCTTTAAAAAAAATATAATTAGTGGCACTTGGTTAATGCCATCAACCTTAATGCACAAGAGCACTAAACAATTAGTCATGGTTAGATGCAAATTAACTATGTGGATTTTATATAAAATCCATAAGACTGAACTAATGATTAAGTTGTTTGCATGTGATCAAAACTAATCCATGAATAGGTACCCTAAGAAGTTCATATGAGTTTCATGCAACCTTCAAACACAAACCAAACAACTCAATCACATATAGACTACTATAAACTTTAAAAATGAAAACCATACAACTTGATGATGTTTTATTATACCCTTCACACAAAAGCCATAATGTATAAGAGTGAATGACACTAATTATTATGATTAGCTACTATTGTGAATACCTAATATAAATCTAACCATTATGGATGCTTAGTTTTGTTAATGTATTAAAGTTGATGACAAGATTGATACAATAGTCATGCCAAAGAGTCAATCTCACTTGACTATGATGTATGAATAAGCACACTAGACAAACCATATAAGTTTAATTTGACTTTTAAACAAAAAACATATATTGTTAGAATCGTTAAATAAAATTCATACAATTAACTTAATGCCACATATATAACAATATCACCCATCATAGAAATCTATACAAAATCATGCAAAAGAGTCAATCTTACTCAACCATAAAATGAACAAACACACTAATCACACCATATATCAAAGCCCGTGTTCATATACTGGGTACTCTAGTTTTATATGGACTCGTTATGTTATAGTTGTAGAGATGTGCCTTTGTATTGTGTTGCTTGGATTCAACCCATCTTTGTTCTCTTGCCTAGTTTGATTCTTGAATGTTGCCTTGTTGGCAATTAGGAAGATGCCTCTTAAGGGTAGAGGTTGGGGGTGAGGAATTCATCGTAGCACTTGACTAAACTCTCACCAGAAGGAGCAACAACATGATGACTAGGAGGATTTGCAACATGAGCATTAGAGAGACCACATAAATGATCAGTAGGGTGGTCTAGAGGGTCCTCAATTTGTCAATATGATGTAGGATCTTGCTCATTTAGAACCTTGTCAAGAGATTCCTCAATGAGTGGAGTCTCATCAGTCCTGAGATTAGGAGAGGAAGAGGTAATGTACTCCCTGTAATAATATAGCAGCTGATAATGATGCCATTCGAGTTAGACACATGAGGGACCTTTTGAAGTCTCGACCATCGAATTTTGATGACATTGACATTGGATTTGAGGTTGAGACTTGACTTATTGTTTTGGATAGGTGTTTTGATATGCATCCTAATAGTAGTAACAATGAGGCCAGGTCTACTATCATGCACCTTAGAGGGTTTGTGTAATGCCCCGCTAAGGAACCCCAGAGGATAATGACAACTAACTAAATAATCATAGGAATATATATATATTTTTAAGAAAAACATGTCGCTTTATATAATAACTTATAATGAAAGTAAATATAACATACCCACATGCAAAAGATATCTTAACACACAACCAATGTCCTCATGTGGGTTCCCTAACGTCACTACATAAGCAATGCACTAGACAATGATTAAGATTATTAAACCATATTACATTAATGATAACACTATGCAAAGTAGGAACACATTCACATCTAATACTAGGTTCATTTTAAAACACCAAATAGAGTGTTTCTATGATAACTAAAAACATAGAATATGAACAAGAATTTATCTATGAAAGAGTAGTCAATACCAACATCACACTACTCAAACATCATTCAAGGTTACATAATCTTTCCAATACATTAACTATTATTACATCAATATTCATAAGGAGTATCCAATACACAATGATATCTAATATACATAACATCTGCTAAAACATCACCGAATTATTTACAACAAGGAATGGGAGAAAATGGAAAGAAGATACAAGATCTACCGATGCTCACGAACAAGACCACCGGTGCACAATGGAGGTAAGGAACAACCACCCAACCATGTGGAACTTGAAGGCCCACCCCCCATGATAGGAGATAGACACAAGGACCCATACAACACAAGTATTATAGGCTAATAACACCAACATGAATGGAGACAAAAATGACAACCTACACATACCAACACATCAGAAGAGTTACCACAAAGGATCGCCGCAAGAAGTGCCAGAGGCTTCACAAGACTCAGGTTCTAAGGTACAATTAGAGAGGAGTATCATCACATAGCCTCACATGAGTTACCATGGCAGTCTGACCCCTCTATGAACTCCAAACCTTGACCCCCATTGAGGACTCATGCAAAATTAAATAAATCCTTTTGTGAAGACAAGGAATTTTGATCATGCCATCCAAGCCTTCCCAATATCATCCCGAGTCTATACGAGCACTTCAAGCCATGATATCTCATCCTCTATTTTTATAAGCATACGAGGCCATGAGTGGGGCACCAAAACATAATTATCCTTTTTAATGTGAGAATCTACCCTTCCTCTTGAATTAATTTTATTTAGTGCTATCACCTGATTACCAAACTCTCAATGAGTTACCCTAGAAGCCACTTCGAGCCTCGAACCCCATTGAGATCCACTCCCCCTAACTTTCACTTAGAAACCATAACAAAGTAACACATAAAAGGGAGGAATAACCATCCACAAATCCAAAATGACAACTAGAACACCCATGTATCCAAAGTCTGATACTGAATCAAAATCATACTAAAAGCCATCTTATCCTTCCAATCATATACATCCATGAAAGTCCTTCCATAAGCACAAAAAATAATCATACAATCAATAAATCATAAACAATCATGAGCAATCATGGAACCAACACGAATCAGACCCAAAAGACCCCCAAAACTAAGACAACAAATAACAATCCCATGACAAGCCTATGACTAACAACAAGTACGATCACAAACTAAAATTTCCCTAATAGAAAAATAAGGATTCATTTATGATCCCACTCTTCCCTCAACATTATAATAATGACTTATTTTAAATCTGAAAATGGATTCACAAGTAAACTTTTCAAAACTATAGAAAACATCAAAACTAGACAACGAGTCTTGCACAAAGAAACACCAAATTGAATGCAATCTTGTAGAACATCATTGAAAGGTAATTTCTAATATCTAATAACAATATATCAATTCTGAAACGTAATTTACCACAACACAAAATGATATCTTGTATTTCCAAATTCTCTACCAAACCCACAAAACTGTGATAAAACTACACCACCCGATTCACCTAAAATACCACAAATTGATTTTGTTTGAATTACAAATGGAAATAACAATAAATAAATATAATAAAAACCATAAGTGTATACACCTAAAAATGGTCTGAAGATATTTAATTAAATAAGCAATTATTTAATTAATCCCACTTCCTAATTTAATTGAATTCATTAGGCAATTCGATTAAATTTATCCCTTTCACCCACTTATTAATAAATCTAAGGATTTATTTAATAGGTTCATTTCCATAGTCCCCTTTGATTAATTAATCCTCCCCCCCACTTCAATAAATTCTTCTAATCCTCTAATTATTTAAAACAAATCAATTTATGAGTTGTTGAGAATTCATTAGTCTTTTCCTATTATTTGAATTTTTAAATTCTACCTAACCTTGGGTTTAACTAACCCTATCCTATCTTGCACATTCTAACCTCCTTATCCTAACCTCCTATGGTGTGGATATTTTCTTTTTGAGACACATGGAACTTTGGCCACATGTCTCCTCTCTTGGACACTTGCCATTTTATGAGAAAATCTCCTTGACACTTGTCACCACAGAGATGACAAGTGTCCTATCTTCCAACCTCTTCTCCAACCTCCTCCAATTTCACCCTTGACATCTTCAAACTCAATCTTGACCATTGATTCCTGCCACCTCACCCTTGGCCTTGGAAATCCTATAAATATCCCCCATTTTGGAGCTCTAAGGATCCCATCTCATTTCATCTTATGCATTGTTATTATAGGTATATCCCATTGATTTTGATGAATGGGGTGTTCCATAAGTACCTTGACTGGTTTGCTCTAGTCATTCTCGATGATATTTTGATTTATTCAAGAACTAAGGAGGAACATGAGGAGCACTTGCATCAGCTATTGGATTATCTTCATGATAATCAGTTGTATGCCAATTTGGCTAACTGTGAGTTTTTCCAAACAAAAGTGAAGTATCTTGGACATGTTAACTCTAGTGAGGGTATTGCAGTGGATCACTCTAAGATTCAGGCTATTGTAGGGTGGCCAACACTGACTAATATGTTAGAGGTTTGCAGTTGCATGGGATTGGCTGGATATTATAGACACTTTGTGAAGGATTTTTTGAGGATAGCTCATCATATTACTTCTCTTTAGAGAAAAGGGAAGAAATTCGAGTGGACACAGCAATATAAGAAATCATTTCAAATTCTCAAGGAAGTTTTGATCAACTCTTCTATATTAACAGTTCCCGATCTAGCAAGTGATTTTATGGTTTGTACCGATGCTACTTTGGAGGGTATAGGAGTAGTTCTTATGCAAGATGGACGTGTGATAGCTTATGAATCTCACAAACTCAAGGATCGTGAGTTGAACTACCCTACCCATGATCTAGAGTTAGTAGCAGTTGTCCATGCTCTTATGTGTTGGAGATATTTTCTTTTGGGTCACTAGTTCGAGTTGCACACCAGTCACCCCAATTTGTTGTACATCCTTCACTCAAGAAAACTTGAATGCTAGGAAGCGACGATGGATGGAGTTCTCGTGCGAGTATGACTTTTATGTTCACTATATTGAGGGAAAGGAGAATGTGGTAGTAGACACCTTGAGTAGGAGGAGACATGAGATATTTGGGTTGACTCTTGGTTTTGATTTGCGGAGTAAGATTCTTGAGGCACTTCCTTTAGACCCTTGGTATCAAGAAGTGAGAGTTGAGGCAGAGTTAGAGGCCTTAGAGGGTAGATATGCGGGTTATTTTTTGGAGGTGGATGGTCTTTTGTGACGTCTTGGATGTATTTATGTTCCACCCACATAGGTTCTTTGTACTTTGATTGTGATGGAGGTTCATTATGCACCCTATTCTACACACCTCTGTGTGAAAAATATGCATGTGGATCTTAAACAATTGTATCATTAATCCAACATGAAGCGAGATTTTGTTGATTTTGTAGCTAGATGTTTGGAGTGTCAGGGGGTGAAAACAGAGCATCATCATCGTGCAAAATTTTGCAGTCTAATATTGTTCCATAATGGAAATGGGACATTATATTTATGGATTTCATTGTAGGTCTATCGTTCTCTTCACACAGACGTGATGCCATAATGGTCACAGTGGATAGATTGATTAAAGTGGCACTCTTTTCTCCTATGAGATCATCCTATACGATGGCTTATGTGGCACAAGTATTTATGAAGGATATTGTGCGATTGCATGGGATTCCTCACAGGATCATTTCAGATCAAGATCCAATATTTACTTCTATGTTGTGGACATATTTTCAGAATGCTTTGGGAGCTCAGTTGAATTGAAGTTTGACATATCACCCCGAGATTGATGGACATATAGAGCAAGTGAATCAGGTGTTAGTTGATATGTTTCAAATGTATGTGATGGATCAACAATCTTGTTGGGAGGACTATCTATATCTTGTTGAGTTTTCATACAATAACGAGAATCATAGTTTAATTGGTATGTCACCTTTCCAAGCTTTGTATGGCCATCTATGTCGTACTCCATTGAGTTGGGATCGTTTAGAGGATCGAGTTGTTCTGGGCCTTGAGATGCTTTAGGACATGGAGCAACAAGTTATCTGCATTTGAGAGCATTTGATTGTAGCACAAGATTGTCAGAAGAAGTATGCAAATGCTTATAGAGTTGATCATCAGTTCTCATAAGGAGATTGAGTGTTCTTGAGAGTGCCTCCACGTAAGAGTCTGATTTGTTATGGAAATAATTCTAAGTTGGTGCCTCATTTTGTTAGATCTTTTGAGATTCTTGAGAGGATTGGTCCTATTTCCTACCGCTTAGCTTTATCACCTAGCCTATCCCACATCCATGATGTGTTTCATGTTTCAATTCTTAGAAAATATTTTCTAGATGTGACACATGTTCTTGATTGGAATGCTTTGCAAGTCAAGGATGGGTAGATTTATTTGGAGCCCGTGGGCATTCTTCAGCATCGTAGGATAACCCTAAGAGGTCAGGAAATAAAACAGGTAAGAATCCAATGGGACCTGAATAATGATACTTCAGCTACTTGGGGGATGCAAAGCGGATGAGTGAGTCATACCCCTTCTTATTTGCAGGCTTCTAGGAGTAAGACTAGTTCTAGGGGGGGGGAGGGATGTAGTACCCCTCCATGATTTGCTTCAAATACTTGTTACCTTGACCTGTTAGACTATGTTTGACTCATTTTATGTGGTTTATTTCACTGCTTTGTGTGTGTGGATACAAACATATGATTCATGTTATTGGACTATTTTATGATGCTTATTTGTTTCAAGACATGATTACTGTTATGTTTTATTTGAGATGGACATATTGATGTTAGTGATGGCATAATTATGACTTGGATTATATTTTGGTGATTCATTATGATGCTTAATGAGATGTTAATCTATGATCAGATGTTATATGGACTTTATGATGTTGATGTTTATGGATCTTTATTTTATTGCTTGCTTGGGGGTTAGGGTGAAAGGAATGATTTCATATTACTTATTTGTGAGCCCCATATGACATCAAGGTTTCCTTTCACTAGAAGGGAGTAGAGATATATATGTATATATGTTTGTGTACAACATGTTTTGTGTAGGTTGTAGGTACCAGACATCAAGTCTACCTAGTCCCACAAGTCTAAGCGCGTCTTTAAATCCCAATGGTGGTACATGAGATAGTACAAGGCCCAAAATGTATCTAACCCTAGCCATTATCCTAACCTAGGGACAATTATCTAGTCTTTATTTTATCCCATCAAATGTGTCATCTAGACAATATCTGATCACCTTGTTGTTAGTTATAAGTCTTGTTTTGATATCAACATTATTTTATGATTTATTACGCCGAGAGGCATATTATACTCACATAATGGATGGACAAATACGTGTTAAGAAAAACTAAACCTATTAAATTTGACGTGCATATGCGTGTTGTGTAATTAAATTAAATAACTAAAATTAAATTAAATAACTTAAACTTAATGCATGTAATAAAACATTCAAATAAAACAACTTAAATTAAATTAAATTAAATGTGTTAATAAAAATATAACATAATAATACAATATTAATAAATATTACTAAAAAAATAAACAATAAATGTGATTAAAATATACCTATGACTTAACCCGTTAATGGGTCTTTGGGGGTTGCTCCTTTGTCAGGTATGGGAACCACCTAGTAAAGAGTGGATAAAGGTCAATTTCGATGGTGCTTCTAGAGGAAATCCGGGAATCTTAGGTGTTGGGGTAGTGGTGAGGGATGATAACGGATCTATCCTCTTCAAAGGAGCACAATACTTGCATGATGGTACGAATAATGAAGCGGAGGCTCAGGCGGCACTTCTGGCAACTTAGTTGGATTTAAATATGAAAGTCCAACGATTGCATTTGGAAGGAGACTCTCAGGTAGTGATTAACGCAATTGCTAAAGGCAACACTCCATGCTGGAAATTAAACCGTTGGGTGTCTATAATCCGAGAGAAACTCAAATCATTTGTGGAATTTTGTGTCTCCCATGTCAGGCGAGGAGCAAATGCAGTGGCAGATTTGCTCTCTAATATTGGTTGTGATATGGATAGTTATAGGGCCAAGTGGTGGAAAGGAGATGGAAGAATGTGGAGGTGGTCTTAAATGCAGTCTTAGGAATTTGTAGCCTACAATATGTAAGCAAAGGAATTTTTTGGCAAGTACACCATGCAAGCTGGCGCTTGCTCTTTGAAAGTGGTAGTTATCCTTGACAGGTCGCACATTTTAGAGAGGGTGGCAGATGGCAGCAAATATTTCGTGCAATCTCATGGCTTTTATGCAACCACTCCTGCATTTATTACTCACCCCAAATGACAACAGAGGAATTTATTTCCTTTTGGTTTGTGAGCTAGGGGTTGTGTTTTTTTTAATTGATGCAATATTTTGTGGCTTTTATGACATTGTCATTGCAGAAGCTAGAGCGTTTTCACTCTGCAGGTGACCATGGAAGCAAACTTCACCCTTCGCATAGATAATAAGTTGGTGCCTTTCCTGGGCAAAGTGAGGGAGAAGAGGATGCAAAGACTCTTCCATTACAAGGCAGAGAAGCTATAGAGTGTGGCTCGTCTCATCCTTGTAGAAGAGGTAGTGTATATCCATTATCGCTACTGGACAAATATGGAGGTGTACTCCTTGATTCTGGCATGGGCATGTGAGTTTGAGCCAGAGGTGGAGAAACTCAGACTCACATTGACCAAATTGATTGATGGGGAGTACTTGATCAACCTCGACTCACTTCTGGAGTGGGTTGTGCCCCGAGTAGGCATTCACATCAAGGAGGGAGATGACTAGGAGGATTTGTTGCCTTTTGTCCGTGGGCCAGAGGATGACATAAAGGAACAATGTCATGATCGTGCTCGCATTGGATGGGAAGCTATGAAGCTATGTGTAAAACTAATTAGGGCAGATGAAGTCTTGAAGGCTTTAAAGGTGGTTGCACGGATGGAGGTCGGTAGGGAGCTGAGAGACAGGTTTGAGGAAGGTTGGGTTGTTCAGTTGCTGGCGAGCTTGGAAGGTGACCCCGACTTTGGATGTCTGGATTGCATCCCAAAGATGAAACGTGAAGCGACAAAGGGTAAAGCTATGGCTGACAAGGAGGATGGGGAGAAGGAGAACCGGAGCAAGAGCGAGTGAGTGGCCATATGGCCATTATTTTTTATATGCTTTACTAAATCACTGTTAATAGTAGCTTTAAAACTATTTTTCTATAATATTTGGTTGGCGGGAGAAGCACTGGACTGGTTCATTTTTTGGCATGCATAGGTTGTAGGGTTTTAGAATAGGCTGTATGGTTGTGGGTAGTATGGGGGTTGCTGTTTACAACATGTAAATGATTTATGGGAGATGGTATCTATGTATGTTTTTAAATTCTGCATTAATATAATACAAAAACAATTACTGATCAAAAAATATATATATATACCTATGAGTCTAATCAATTTAATTTAAATCTTTTTAATTAAATTAAATAACTTAAACTTAATGTAGTCAATAAAAAATTCAAATAAAAAATTTAAATCACTTAAATTAAATTAAATAATTTAAATAAATAAAATTAAATATCTAAAATGAAATTAAATAATTTTTTTTTAGAAAAAGAAGAAATTAAAGTTAAATTCTTTACAAGATCACTTAAATTAAGTAAATCAAATAAATTTAAGTAATTAAATCAAATAAATTTAAACTTAATGTAGTCAATAAAAAATTCAAATAAAACTATTACATAAGATTGCGTGTTGAATAAGTGAAAATGTGCGAAATAGGCAGGGAAGGCATCGAGCGATTTTTTCATCCTGATTTCCTCTGAGGAAATCGCCAGATCTTCTCCACCAACAATGGTTTTTTGAGCAGACTAAATATGCGCTCAATTATGGCAACCCGGGGATTAGGGCTCCCCTGGCTCAGGAGCAGAGGAAATGGCAAGTGGTGAAACCTAGGAGGGCTCATAGGGGAGCCATGAAAAACCCTCCAAGGGCCACGAATAATGGGGATTGTGGCCAAGGCATTTCTAGGTTGACCACTTCCAATAGGTTCAATCAGCTGCAAAATCTTGAGGAAGGTTATTTAAAACCAGATCCCCGGGCTACCCTTTTTTTAGAAAATAATAATAGAAGCAAAATTAATAATCCCAGAAGGCCGACTCAAACTCAATCTGCACCTAAGGCTTCTTTAAGTAAGGGTAAGACAACCTTGCAGCCTCCTAAACCCTTAACGGTGGGATTGGGTTCAAACAGGGACCCTAACTCAGACTTGGTCAATGTTTTAGAGATTAGTGAGAATCTGGTTAAGCGGATTCAACAATCTTGCAAGGCCTTCGGAGTTTTTGTGAGATGGCAGGGTCTTGGAATCTCATCAGAGGCTATTGCTAATTGGTTTATGCCATCCTTCAATTGGATAGTAAGTATAGCTATCCTGTCCGAAGGTTTTCTGTATATTGATTGTGGTAATTCAAGACACAAGAAGGAACTCTTAACAGGTAAATCTTTGACTTTCAAAGGTTTTGATTTTTGTTTTTTAGATTCGATTCTGGATTTTAACCCTAATAAGATGCAATCTCTAAAGATAGATAGACCGGTATTGATACCTAACCTACTAGTTGAATTAATGGATATTGAAATTATTAGGAAAATTGGTAATCACATTGGCAAATTTGTAGAAATTAGTGATAAATATAGGAAGTATGCAAGTTTTGTGATAATAATTAATATGGACATTAGTGTTAAAACCTTAAAACTTATTGAGATTAAATAAGGGGTGTCGTCCTTCCTTATCTATCCTGAATTCTTCAAAGGGATTATCGATCTAGACCCTGCATCGACTCCAATTCTGCCTCCTTCTCATTTGAGATCCAATAGGATTCCTGGGGTAGATATTAGTTTCAATCTAGAAAAGGGGGGTTTTGTGGTTGAGGAAATCCCTTTGCCATCTAGGCATATTGAGGAAACTAAGGATGCTGAGGATATTGAAGAAGGATAATTTATCATTAACAAGGGACAAGAAGACTATACGATCCCCTTGGGGATTTCAATAGAAGTAAAATTATTCCCTTCTAAGCAATCACTGGTGAAGGATTTGTGTCCCCCTATTCAGGATAAAGGATCTGAGTATGAACAACCGACAACACAAGATAAGGATATTGAGGAAAGTGGGGGAACAAAGGAATATAGTTCATCCCAGGATCCAGTGGTGGTAGAAGCGGAAGAGAAAGAACAAGTAGAAAGGGAAGTCAACATTATTGCCAACTTTATTGGGGAAGAATTAGTTAATGATCTAATGGAATAATTTGTTGATGAGGTTTGTGACTTCGAAGAACTGGAAAGGTAGAGGGAGCTATATGTGAAAAAATTATTGGAATGAACCAGAGTTAATATGGAAACAAAAGAATTATTCATTGACCTAGATAATTTGGATAATGAGAACCTAAACATTCTACGCATCCACAATATAGAGGAGACAAAAAACACTTCTGATTGCGCTAAGCCCATTAAAAGGAGAGGTAGGAGATCCCTTGCTGAATTAAGAGCCAAGAATGAGGAAGCTATGGTCCAACCCAAAATTTCATCACTATTTAATGTAGGGGAGGGGAAGTTCCTCCCCACTGAGCCATGAAACTCTTATCATGGAATGTTAGGGGCATGAATGCCCCTAACAAGCAGCGTATCATAAAACGCTGTATATCTGAATCAAATCCAGACATAATTCTAATCCAAGAAACTAAAATGAACTCAACCGAGATAGACCTCTTATAGAAGAAATTAGGTTTTAGAAAACTGAAGTATTCCCTAGCTCAGGGGGCTTCAGGAGGCTTAGCAATCATCTGGGATCCTAGATATTCATATTTTACACCATCAGAGATAAAACAAAATTGGATAGGCAGAAAGGTAAAGTGCTATAATAATAAGTTAAGATTTAACCCGATCAATGTATACGGTCCTATTCAAAACAAGGATAAAGCTCAAGTCTGGTTGGAACTTGAGACTTTCTTAAGAGACAATCTGAATGAGATGTGTATTATTGGAGGAGATTTCAATGCCATCACTAAGGCATTAGACAAAAGAGGAGGTAGTAACAAGCTACCTATCGCGGCATTGAGCTTCAATGCTTGGATCAATAGGAATTCTTTGTTGAAAATCCAGACAACAGAGAACACCTTTACTTGGAACAACAGAAGGAAAGGCTTTAGCAATATTGCTGAAAATCTTGATAGATTTTTTATCCATGGTGGGCTTATGAATTTCAATTACACTATGGAAGTAGAGATCCTACCTTTATCTGGTTCTGACCATTATCCACTCCAACTTAACATTATGGCAGATCAAGGCGTTCAAATTCGAGAACATGTGGTATAAGGATGATAACATCATCCACCTGATTGGACAATGGTGGAGTGAATCATTATTCTCAGGCTCAAACATGTATATTGTTGCAAACAAACTGAAGGTAATCAAAAGGAGGCTCTTGGAGTGGAATAGAGAGCATTTCAGTAACATCTTTGATAAGAAACTATTAGTAGAAAAGGACCTCAAGGATGTTAATAGGGAAGTTTTGGATTGAGGGATGGATGAACCTCTCTTGTTAAAGGAAATTTTTTTACTAATAGAGTATGAAAAGATTTTGGCTAAAGAAGAAATCTTTTGGAGACAAAAATCCAAGGAAACATGGTTGAAAGATGGTGATCGCAACCCAAAGTTCTTTCATAACAACACCAAGAAGAAAAGATAGGTAAACCGAATCTCTAACATTAAGAACTACCAAGGAGTAAATCTGGAAGACTTGTTAGAGGTGGCAGTGGAAGCAGTAAGGTTTTTTGAAGGCATCCTTAACAATACTGCTAGTTCAAACCTTAGAGGCCAACATAATATTAATAAAAATATTCCAAAACTCATTGATGCAGAACACAACAGATGTCTATTTGAGAAATTTACAGAGGAGGAGGTCAAATTTGCCCTCATGAAAATGAATCCAGATAAAGTTCCGGGCCCAGATGACTTCCCAACTAGTTTCTTCCAATAACGCTAGGGATTTATGGGTCCGGAGATAACAGAGGCCTTAGAGGGTGTTAGAAACTCAGGTAAGATACTGAAGGAGATCAACAATACTTTCTTAGTTCTGATTCTAAAAAGAGAGAAACCTGATAGCTTTAATGAATATAGGCCCATAGCCTTGTGTAATACCGTTTATAAACTACTTACCAAAACTCTACCAACTAGACTTCAGAAACTTCTCCCTATCATCATTAGCGAAGAACAAACAAGCTTTGTGCCCGATAGATCAATATATAACGGGGTAATCATAGCTCAAGAAGCTATTCATTCGGTCCAGCTTAATGGAGTACCAAGCATGCTGGTCAAATTAGATATTAGTAAAGCTTATGACAAAGTGGATTGGAGATTTTTTTGCTAATGTTTGGAAGCATTTGGCTTTACCAAATCTTGGATGAACCTTATTTTTGAATGCATATCCACCCCCAAATTCTCTGTCATGGTCAATGGCACACCTGAAGGTTTTTTTAGTATCTCTAGGGGACTTAGGCTAGGAGACCCTATGTATCCTTTCCTCTTCATCATTATGGCAGAGGCTCTTGGTAGGTCTATCTCAAAGGCTAGGGTAGAGGAGGGAATCATAGGTTTACCCATTACCAGTGGTCTAACTCCCATTACCCACCAACACTTTGTAGATGATATAATGCTTTTTGGACGAGGTGACATTAGGGAATCAAGGGCCTTCAAAGGTATCCTCAAATCCTATATGGAAGCCTCGGGTCAAGAGGTCAATTTGGAGAAGTCAGCTATGTTCATGTTTAACATAGAATCCACATCCAAGGAAGAGATATACAGGGTCTTGGAGATCAAGCCTGGTCTCCTCCCTTGCAAATATTTAGGCATCCCTTTGGATAAAGGAAGCAGGACATCTAAGTCTTGGGACCACATGGTGGAAAAAAACAAGATGAAAATTAACACTTGGAAAGGGAAATGGCTGTCCTCGGCAGGCATGGCAACCTTGGTTAAATCAGTTCTGGCAGCAATGCCCATTTACCAACTTTCTTGTTACAATTTATCGGCAAAAAAATGAGATGAGCTAAATAAACACCTTAGGACTTTCTTTTGGCAAGGTTCTAGTGAAGATAAGAAATTATCACTTCTATCTTGGGATAAGATTTGTAGACCAAAAGAAGAAGGAGGTGCCGGTTGTAAAAATATTTGTGACCAAAGCAGGTCCCTTGGGGAAAAGTTAGTATGGAGAATGTTCAGAAATCCCCATTTAAAATGGGCAAGAATATTGTACCATAAATACCTTAATGAAGATAACCCTATCCAAATATTTAGAGAAAAAAATCCACCAAGAGGCTCTCGCATATGGAACTTTATGCTAGAATGTAGAAACATTATCATAGATAAACTCACTTGGAACCTAGGGTCAGGGGAAGATGCCTTGTTTTGGTCACACTCTTGGGGAGGGTATAAGGCGATCGAGGAAATCCATGACTTCAGGCCTACAAGAGCACTCCTAGAATCAAATAGAGGGAAATTGATTGGGAACTACATTTCCCCCTCAGAGGATGGAGCGGGGTGGCAATGGATTGTTAGAGATAATGAGGATATCCTTGTAAGGGACAAAGACAAACTCATGGCAATTCTAAGAGAAAGAAACATCTCCTTTAGTCTAGGCAAGGATAGGCTTGTGTGGGATGGCTCCATGAATGGGGAATATAACTCCAAGGATGGATATTATCACATCACTAAAGCTCTTCTTAGACCCAAGACTAAGTTGCCTTTGAAACTCTGCTAAGACAGGTATCACCTACCCAAGGCTGGAGTCTTCACATGGCTTGCTCTCCAGAATAAGCTCTTGACTGCTGATAAATTTAGGAGGATGGGGTATGAAGGACCTAGTAGATGCCCTCTTTGTGAAAAGGATGAAGAAGACACAAACCACCTCCTCCTCAATTGCAACTATGCAAATCAATGTTGGGTATGGTTTACCTAGAAACTAGGCTGGTCCTCATCCTTTCCCCAAACTATTTCAGGAATGCTCAAAGCCTTGCCCATCCTAAGAAGAGGTTGTCTATTTAAAGGCTTATGGATTTCTCTTCCATCTTCCATAATTTGGGAATTGTGGAAGGAAAGGAATAGGCGTCTTTTCAAATATGAAAAATTAGAGGTGAATTGGGTAATGAATAAAATTGAGGCTGCTATGATCGAAAAAATCAACAATTTGATCAACTTTGGTCTGAAGAAGAATGCTACAGTAACTTATTGGGATGAGAAGATGAAGGGGATACAGGAGGGACTATCCATCCCACCCTTTATTGGGGATGGCCCTGAAGCAAATCTAAGGAAAAGAGCTGCATGTAAGTGGCAACCTCCAGGTGAGGGATGGCTGAAGCTAAACTTTGATGGGGACTCCTGGGGCAACCCGGGGGTGGTAGGGATAGGATGCTCTATCCATAACTAGGAAGGAAAGGAAATTTACCTTAGGGCTCACCCAATAGGTAACAAGACTAATAATTGGGCTGAATTGGTTTCCCTGTTGGAAGGCCTTAATCTTTGCAAAAAGATGGGAGTGAAGAATTTCAATATTGAAGGGGACTCAACAATTCTTATCAACGCTCTAAGAAAAGGTAGTATGCCCAGTTGGAGACTCAACTCTCTATTGACACAGGCCATTGAGTTATGCAAGGGTTTTGAGAGATTTACGATCAATCACATCTATAGGGAAGGTAACAAAAGGGTTGATGAGTTAGCTAACTTGGGAGCGGATGGCATTCATCTTCCCTAAAGCTCTTTCTTAAGTTTTCTCTTAAATGTCTGACAACATCACATGTAAACAAGGAAATGACTGATCAACTGAGCTTGCTTACTTAGGAGCAATAGGTGTGGAGTTTAAAATCCTAGGCAAAACCAACACATATATTCATATATATACACACTTTTACACACACACACACACACACACACACACACACACACACACACACACATCCTCATATATATATATATATAATGTGTCACACATATATATACATATAATTACATATATATGTATATATATGCTGATATTCATAGGAGTTAGATTTATATACAGTCATACCCATACAAATTTATACAGGTACATGTATTTATATACATATAAATTTATATATTCTTATCCACTCATACATATATATTTATATAGATATATACCTATATCTATATATATGCCTAATCTCTCAATATATAGATATACAATTAACATCTATAATTTGATTAGTAGTTTATGTTATATATATAGGTATGCATTCAAGACATAATCCAAAACTTATTTATACCCTGCTAGATATAAATATGGTTATATACATAAAGTATAGAGTTATTTGTATATGTTTAAACCATGAATATTATACATAGATATATACATATATCTATACATATGTATATATATTTTTTGATATATAGTATCAGATAACACATAAGATTTTATGACTAGTAGTATGCAACGGTATATAGGAATATGCATATGTATATAGACATCTATTCATATATATCATTTCAACTGAAATATATATACATGGACATATAGGTATTAATATTTACATATTCATTGCATACTAATAGGAATAAAATATTATTAATCCCTTCAGAGTTTGCCTTATCTTCTTCTCTAAGCCTTCTAGGCTCAGTATAGCCTTTTTAGCTTAAGCTTTAGCTTTGGCTTTTCTTTTTTGGATGTCCTCCGTCAGCAACTCCTCCTCAATTAGTACCAATGTGACGGTACTCTAGTAATGAGGATGTGACACTCCTTCTATGATTGAAGGTATAAGTACCCTTTGCTTGTATGCTTTAAGGTGGTAGTAATTATTTCTTAGATCCTTGAGATCTCTCCATTTGCATCCTGACCATCTGATATCGATCATTTATTTGCATTCTGCTTCCCTCTACGACTAGATGAGCTATTTTTCACGAAACATTAATTCTCCTGCTATATTTAGACCATTTGGTCGAGGTCCCAGTTTATCCTCCATTTAGCTCAGATGGATACTCCGCTAAGACTTCTAGGGCTCAAACGACAGATGACCTTTGTAGGGGAAATCAAAGAGGAGAGATTGAAGGGTATTTTGGTTCACTCGAATCCCTTGGTTATCATTGCTGTTATGAAAACCTTGGGGAGGGATTATATCTTAAATGAGGACCAGACCAGAGCTAATCCAGACATTGCAGTGATGTTATTAGCAATAGCTATGCATCTTGAGAAAGACAAAAATATAGTGGTGAAGCTATGCAAAAAGGTCTTCAAAAAGGAAATGTTGGGTGAATTGGAGAGGGTGGTGGTCAACATTGATGAAGAACTTTCTGCTCCAAAGCCTCGGGATTACGATATCCTTATCAGGATGAATAAACTAGTGCCATGATTCCCCATTCTAGCTATAGAGGATCTTCAGGCCTTTGAAGCTTATAGCCCTATCAAGAGTAGGAATTTTTCCTTCCTGTTATGGCTCTTGCAGGTTAAAAAGCCCCCACGCGACAAATGGTTTATCAATTACCTTGAAGCTGAGAACATAACAGTGATCTCGGATGATATGCCAATTCCTCCCTCTCCTTCCTCCCCCTCTTCAGTAAAACCAGAGTGCTTGGGAACCAGGAGCCCTCATAAGCAGGGAAGGAAAGGATGAGGCCTTCTTACGTTTCTGGTTCCTTTTTGTCTATTAGAGTTGCGGGCATGGAATTATTGGACCATTAATGAAGGGTTTGTCTAGGGTTTTCCCTTTCATCACCTTTTTAAACTCTCAACTGTTTTGTTCTTGCTTTCATTCTATCTCAGACTTATATTTTAAAGACTTATGGGTGCTTAATCTATATACTCTCTAGACTTAGTTATGATTTTCTCTATCTAGCTCATTGATTTTTGCTTATGGTTTTAGCTATTTTATTTGTCATCTTAGCCTCTATTCCACTCTCTTAATTTATGGTCAAAATGGTTCCAGCAAGATATATATAAATATACATATATATAGATACATATGTTTATATATATATATATATATATATATATATATATATATATATATATATATATATATATATATATATATATATATATATATATATATATATAGTTATCTTTCTGTATTCGTTCTTCTATTTGCAGCATACTATCCTTTTGCATAGATGGTATTCCGTCTATAGGGAAGATTTTCAAATTCTTAGAGCCTTTTGACGAAAGAGTTTTCATCAGGAAGCTCTTTTAGCTCTGGGCTAGAAATGATAATGCTTTGCTCTCTGCTTTATCTTTATTAAATTCTCAATAGAATTGTCTGACCAGTTTTCTCAATAAAATTGTCTCTGATTGCATATCCTTCAATATTGGATGTGAAAATAGTGCTCTCAACTCTTAAGCTATTTAGTGGATGTTTTGGTATAGGTTGGGCATTACGGATGGGGGTATATTTTCCGGCTAACACATTTTGCAGTATTCTGTTGCATGGCAGGAATGAGGGTTCTTGCAGGTATTATCTCGACAAGTTTTAAGTCTTGGTATCTGATGAGGGGAGTTGTCTTTAATAATCAATTAGAAAGTTATGTTTCAAGCTATTGTCTTTTTTAGAGTTTGCAATTATTATAAACACTCTAATGTTGATCTGGGCTGTAAGGTGCAATAAGGTTCTTATGTAGAACAGTGGAATGGTTAGATCCAAACTAGGCAAAATAAGAATTCAGGTCAGAGCTGTGCTGATAATCATGATCGAGGTTATCATCTCCAGGGAAGGGCCAAAACGCAGCACTAAGGAAAAGTATGGATGATCCTTAAGTATTCTTTCAAGAAGATTCACCTAGATATGCATTATCCAGGGATTCTTGTATCGTGTTCTTTATTATCAACTTTCTCTAGCATTAATTTCCTGATCCATTAATGGATCTGGGCTAGACCGGAGGTTTTCTTCCCTCCATTCTTTCCTACTGGTGCCCACATTGAATGGAGTTGTAATTATCATTTTTATTAATAAAATCTCTGGCCTCGGCCTTTTACCGATCAAAAAAAAAATTCAAATAAAACTTAAATTAAATAAAATTTAATTTATTTATTTTTGCTCGGTAAAAGACCGAAGCCATATTTTATTAATAAATAAAATTACAATCTCCGCTCAGTGCGGGCGCCGGTAGGAAAGAGTGGAGAGGAGAAAACCTCCGGCCTTGCCTGAGACCATAGGTCTAGTTAAATAAAATTTAATTCACTTAAATTAAATTAAATAATTTAAATAAATAAAAATAAATAAATAAAATTAAATAACTAAAATGAAATGAAATTAAATAGTTTTCTTTCTTTAGAAAAAGAAGAAACTAAAGTTAAATTTCTTTACAAGATCACTTAAATTAATAAATTAAATTAAATAATTTTAATTAATTGAAATTAAGTAAATCAAATTAAATTAGGTAATTAAATCAAATAACTTAAACTTAATGTAGTCAATAAAAAAATCAAATAAAGCTTAAATTAAATAAAATTTAAATCACTTAAATTAAATTAAATAATTTAAATAAATAAAATTAAATAACTAAAATGAAATGAAATTAAATAGTTTTCTTTCTTTAGAAAAAGAAGAAATTAAAGTTAAATTTCTCTATATCACTTAAATTAATAAATTAAATTAAATAATTGAAATTAAGTAAATGAAATTAAATTAAGTTATTTAAACATATTAAAATTTAAGCTAATTAAAATTTAAAAACTGTATAAAAATTAAAAAATCAAATAAAACAATTTAATTTAAATTAAATAATTTAAATTTCTGCTCTTTAGGTTGGAGAAGGATTATATGTGAGTCGGATTCTCAGATGTTTGTGGATATGCTGAACAAACAAAGTTTGGAGGATGTTAGTTGGCAATTAGCTTCTGTGGTTAGACAAATTTTACATCTATGCAACTCTTTGGATTTTGTTTCCTTTTGTCACATTCCCAGAGAGTGGAATAGAGTGGTTGACTGCTTGGCGAAGTGGGCCTCTGAGAATGTTGGGAGATGGGATACTGGTGGAAGGGATGGTCTACCTTTTGATTATCTTACATAGGTTAGTGTTGGAGTACATGAATATGTAGCAGCTTTGTTGGTATTGTCATTTTAATCAAATAAAATAACCGAAATAAAATAAAATAATTTAAACATAATAAAATTTAAGCTAATTAAAATTTAAGAATAGTTCAACTGTTAAAAAATAAAATAAAATAATTTAACTTAAATTTTAAAAATTAAATTAAATTAAACAACTTAAATTAAATTAAATTAAATAACTAAAACGAAATTAAATTAAATAGCTTTCTTTCTTTAGAAATAAAAACTAAAGTTAAGTTTACAAAAATAGTAGCCCTACCTCTATAAAATGGACACCAATAGGAAGTTTTTGCAAAATAGTGAATAGATAAAGAGTTTGGAAGGTCTCGTTGGGTATAGAGAGCAACTTGATTTGGTGCAAGCAGGTTTGATTTGGTGTGAGCAGTTCGATTTGGGCAGCCTGATTTGGTGCTTCCAACAGATCTGAAGGTGAACTGGTATGTAGATCTACTTTTCTCTTCTTATCTCAGATAGTTTAAAAAAATTCATGAAATGTGTCTTTATTCCAAGCAATTGTCATGAGTAGGTATAATATACATATATGAATTGTAATTTTTTTAATTTCATTTATGTTTTTTTTTAAATTAAATATATTTTTAAAAGATGTTTTTTATTGTTAAAATTATGAAGATTTATTCACTTGATTAATCTTGGCATTTGTATGTGTAATGCATTTATGATGCTCATGCAGCATTATAAACCCCATAGTATTAGCATTACAAACCCCATAGTATTTTTATTTTTTAGTTGTTTTTTTTCTTTTGTTCATGACAAGCCCTACTAACTAAGCTTTTTTTTTTTTGTCTTTTTTCTTCTTTGTGATGCTACCATATTTGTCAGTTGTAATATTTTTTTAGATTTGTTAAATCATTGTTATGTAGTTTGTCCAACTTTTAGACTTAGATGCCATAACTTATTAGAGTATGAGCATTATAATTCTTCTTCTTCTTTTTTAAATATTAATTAGTCATAGAATTAAAAAATTTATTTTAATTATTTATCAATTTTTATGAAATTAATAATGCTCTTCCTAAAATTAAATTTAATCAAAACTGCTTTGTAATGTACATATGTTTAATTATTTAATTATTTATTTATTTGACGTAAAGTAAATTATTAAATTAAAGAGGATAGAAAAAATAGATATTTTATTTTTGTAACAACGATAAACAATATTTATTTGACATAAAGTAATTAAAGAAGATATAAAAAATAAATTAATATAAAAAATAAACATTTTATTTTTCTAACAAAAGCAAGCATGTAATGATGAAAAAATAATAAATGTGGCAATTAATTAACCAACAAATGAGACATTTAACCGAAGGATACTAAAAAGCAAGGGAAACTTTTTATGAAATCAATTAGGGAAACATTTTTATGATCATTGAATTTGTGGGTTTTATTGATTATGATGGAATTTATTTTTTAAATCATATATGCTATAGATATTTACTGGCTAGATGCCACAATAATTAAATACTCAAACTGCATATCCCAACAAAGTCATCAAATCCTTCCCTTCCTTTGTTTGGATACATGTAACATCCTATCAGATACTGGGTACAACATTCTCGATTATGGAATGAATATGTATCCATATGTGTATAACTGTGTTATTGGATACTTTTGCTTTGTGAATTTCAATACATGCAACCTAAGTCATCGATTTTATTGATTTTATCAATTTTATCAATTTTATAGACTATCCTCATATTGTGGCACACTACATGCACTTAAGACATTCAATATTCAGAAAATAAATTTTAGAAAAATGAATGAATGTTAAAGATTAATGGACTAGATATGAATGACAACATAGGGGGTCACCACATGTGCATGGGTTCCTTTGGATGCATGGAGCACTGAATATGGACAACTTTGATTGGTCAAATGAGGAATAAAAGAAAAATGCTGAGACTTATTTTCATTCCATTGTTCATGCATGAAATCCTAAACAAGATCCGTATCAGCAAAACATGCAGGCATGTACATAAATATTTTCATATACATGTAATATATCACATAAGCTACTTATACTTGATGATATGACTAATACATTCATTTGTATTTTAAATTGTAGGCATTCCAAAATTATCATCAACATCTATGTTTACAAAATACAACACAACTTGCAGAGATAGATATTGAGCGTGACTATGAAGAGATACTAAACTTTATAGAACGACACACGGTGCGTAGGGAGGGTGCATGACTAAGGAAAAAAGGAGGCAGACTGGTTTGTAGGTAACTATTTAATTATTGAAAAAATTCACATATTTAAATATATAAAAATTATGCCAATTAATAAAATATATGAGTTCATATTCACTGTAGGTATAAAGCCCCTTGGCTGTTGAATCTAGAAGGAACCAAATTATATGAAGACAAAGAGACAAGAGACAAAAAATTTGAACCAACAAGAAATGACAAGAGAGTGAATTCACATAATTTCCATATATTGCAATTATGGAGAGCAAATATAGATTGGCAACCTATTCTTTCCAAGCATGTTGTAATCAAATATATTGCAAAGTATCCTGCAAAAGCAAAAAAAGCTCAGAAACATATAGCCAGATGTTGATGCGCCTTTCAAACATGGAAAACCCTAACGATTTATCTGCATGAGTATATAGAAGGCTTCTAACTGAGACAATCATAGAAAGAGACATTGGAGCTCAAGAAACATGTCACATGTTAGAACTTCCATTAGTAGAAAGCAGTAGAAGATTTGTTAATCTAAATGTTTCACGTGAGGTGTTTAAACCTATAGCTATACATATTGAAGAGAATGATGAAGAACAAACAATATCTCTCATTGATGGATATAAAAAAAGGCCTCCTTCTATGGAACATGTCTCATTGATTGATGCAGCTAGATTATGGATTTATAATCCTAAATGAAAAAAAAGACAACAAATGGGAGCCAAGGCAAATTGCATCTATTGTCAGAGTTATCCCTGGGTTTGTATCCATTCCTCCACGTGACTCAAATAAATGGATTGAATTTTGTTTTTCAAAGTTATTGTTGTACAAACCATTTCGTGACATAGATATTGGTCATGATCATGACTTCATAATAGCAAAGTGGGAGTCATTCAATTATAATGCTTGGCATGTGGAATGAACAATGACTGAAGAAAATGTTGAAAATACTATTGATTCTAAAATTGAAGACAATGAACTTGTTCAAAGAAATACCATAGAGAATGAATGGGAAATTTTATCTACGTTGCATCAAGGTCAAAATATACAAGTTTATGAAAAAGATATGTTGGGAAGAAGGGACATTGATAGACATACAGATTGGTCTCATGAATATCAAGGTGAAGAGTACACAACTCAAGCAATCAATTTCATAAGCAACAGGAAAGATCATGAATGTCTCATACATGATGATATATTGCAATGCATCAACTACACAACCCTCAACAGTAAACAAAGAAAGACAATCAACATAATTATGACCCACTACCCTAGAAATCAAAATGGAGAGTCATTATTCATGATAATATAGGGAACAATAGGAACATGAAATTCGTATCTGATTGGTCCCATTAGTCAAGCCCTTGAAAATGAGGCAATTCCAGGTCATTCTCCCCTTCTATTACTTGCACCAACAGGAGTTGCATCATTCAATATAGGAGCCTCTACAATTCATTCAAAATTGAGAATACCAATACGAGACTTTTCTCAACTAGAAGGAACAAGACTTACAAGTTTTCAAGAAGATATAACACATCAAATACATTTTGATTGATGAAATGAGCTTCATTGGTCAAAACATGTTGGAAAATATAGATTCTCGGCTCCAACAAGCATTCCCACAAAATGCAGACATAAGCTTTGCAGTTAGATATTTCATTATACTTATCAAGACAACTATTTTATATTATATTTATTATAATTCATATCTATGATTTTTTATAATTTTATTACATAATTATAAAATAATTTGTGTCAGACTTCTTTTAGGTATATCTATGATTTTGGTTGGAGATTTGGGCCAACTACCTCTAGTCAATGATAGACCAACATATGACAACAACAGACGAGCAAAGTTATTGTGGCAAGAATTCAGAACTGTGGTTACATTAGATAAAGTATTCAGACAAGATGGATAAAACAATCAACAATAAAGGTTTCGTCAACTTTTGACAAATCTAAGAGATGCAAATCCACAAATTGATGATTGGAGATTACTTATGACAAGAGCCCCTATTAACATAGATGCTACAACTAATGCTTAGTTTGACAATACTATCCATTTATTCTCCACAAATGAAAATGCTCATAATCATAACAGAAAAATGCTATATACATTGAAACATCCTATTTCAAATGATGAACTTGATCTAGAGATATTAATTACCAAGAATTCAAGGGTGATGTCGACTTCAAATCTTTGGATACAAGAAGGACTTATAAATGGAGCTCTAGGATTTGTTCGAAAGATTGTCTATAAACCAGGAAGTTCTCCACCTGAACCACCATCATATGTCATGGTTGAATTTGATAATTATACAAGACTACCATTTGAATATAATCATTCAAATATAATTCCAATAACACCAATTCAAAGGGGCAGTGTTGGTGTTGGAAATAAGCCACATTTGAACCGACGATGGACTGGTCCAAGAGGGGCCAGTAGCTCAGTGGTTGAGCACTCCAGTAGTGATGGAAGGTCCTAGGTTCGCGTCCTAGCTGGTCCATGTCTCAACATGGTATCAGAGCTAGGTCCAGGCTAGGAGCCCCAAGCACACGAGAGGTGTGGCTTAAGGGGGGGTGTTGGTGTTGGAAATAAGTCACACCCAAACTGACGATGGATTGGTCCAAGAGGGGCCAGTAGATCAGTGGTAGAGCACTCCAGTAGCGATGGAAGGTCCTAGGTTCGAGTCCTAGCTGGTCCATGTCTCAACAGACATGACATTTCAATTACCATTGAGATTGGCATGGGCATTGACTATACATAAATCTCAAGGGATTGACTCTATCAAAAGCCACAATTGATATAGGACCAACAAAAAGAACAAGATTGACATTTATAGCAATGTCTTGAGTAAAATCTCTAGAAGGCCTTAGAATAATGCCACCATTCACATATGAGCATTATGAAAAAATAAAAATTGGTAGACAATTTGCAAAGCGAAAGGCCGAAGAAAACATATTAAAGTTTTTAGAAGATAATTGATGTAATACATCTTTTTGTTGTTAAATTTACATCCTTTGAGCTATTGTTTATAGGAACAACAACTTTTTTTCCTGCTTATTAATATAAAAAACAATTGAAATTTTGTTCCAATATCTTCTATTTTCCCTAATTTTTACCTTTATTAATGAATTATATTGTGACAAATAATTTGATCAAAGTCATTCTATTTTTTTCACTATTTATTCAAAATTATCCAAACAAAATACAACTGAATACTATTTATAGTTTTATGTATATATTTATGAATACATAATTCAATTTTTCTTTGAAATTATTCTATTTTATGTAATGTCTAAATTGTTTAATGCATACACATAACAAGTATAATATTAGTTTTTTCCATAACACCTTATACTTTATCTATGCATGCTTCAAATTTTTAAAGTCATAATTGCTTTAAAATAAAAAAAATTATATCATTACATTCTAAAATTTCTATAAAGCACTCTAAATGATCTATTCAATCGTTTCACTTCAAACACACTACTAATAAAATCTTTAAAATTATTTAAATATATTTAACATTATGTATGTATTAAATATTTCCATAGTTTGATATCTCTCGGTGTATCTTACTTAGATATTTTTATAATATAGGTATGCTAGTTTTAATGTGTGGGATTTTATGTTTTTTAATTATTGATATTAATTGTAATTTAAGTATTATATATTAATTAATAATTAATTCTTGGATAATGTTATTTTAATTGCATTTTCGAAATAATAAATACATTCCTATTATTGGATACCATTTATTAATTGGTTTATTATTGTGCAAGTTAATATTTAATTTAATTTAATTTTGGAAATTATCTCGAGTGATTCATTATTGTGCATGTGACCTTTTTATTGTGGGAATTAATATTTTATTGATGAATTATCTTGGAGTGAAAATTATATTTATTGTGGAACTAATTGTTCTTTCTTAGTGGGACTAGTTGTCCTATTTTTTGTGGATAATTATATTTTTAGTTGGAAATTAATTATTTATTCTTTTCTTGGTTGTCAAGTGGGAGTTAACTATTTTTATGAGAATTTTAATTGGTGATTTAATATTTAATTATTATTGTTTAATTTGTTGTGTGGGGATTTTAATTTTGGAATTAATTTAATATTATCTATTTAATGCTATTTTTTATAATTTTATAATTAAGGTTTTATGTGCATTATTTTTGTGAGTTTTATTTAGTTGATAATTGACTTTTATTAGTTCTTGATGAGAGTTATTTAACATGATTTTCATTAAGTCTCAGAGAAGAATTTTTGTGGTAATTTGTTGAGAAGATTTTTGTGTCATGAAATTGGAGTATGGTTTGCAGCTTTATAGTGTTGATTGAAGATTTTTGTTCGAGATTGCTTCTAGAGTGATTTGGATTTATCAAGCTTGCTTATTGGAATCTTGGTTGCTGATTTGAGAAGGATTTGTGTTTTAGAATCCGTCTGCAAATTCTCTCTTCTTTCTCTATCTTTCTTTATAGCTTTCCAAGTAGGTTTCCTTTTTCCTAAATTTGATTTCCGTTAATTTTGCTAATTTGATTACAATGGATTAATAGGGAGAATTGGGAATGTTGATTAATTATATCTACTATTTGAAATTAGTTTCCTAATTCATGTTTGTAAAGTTTGTGTTTTGCTCAAATCGGGTATGGGGATTGAGTGTTTATGTGTATCAGTAATTTTTTTTGTGCATGATTGAAACCTTTATATGAATCCTCGTGTTTGTTTTTTTTGTAATTTTGGGGTGCTTTTAGGACCTTTTCAAATGGGTCTTTGTGAGAAATCAATTTGGAGTCCTTATTTCAATTGTATGCATTCAAAGCCCTAATTATATGCATTTAGAGCCCCGAATGTATGTATTCAGAGCCCCAAATGTACACACTTAGGGCTCCAACTGCGCAACAAATTGGACCAATTGTGCAACTCTGGGCACTAATTTTATGCACTCAAAAGACCAAGTGCACAACTTTAGTGACCAATTGTAGAACTTTAGTGACCGACTGCATAACTTTAGTGACCAATTGCACAACTTTTCTTGGTTTTGACCAGTTTGCAAATTTGACCTAATTTTGACTCTTGGTTGGTCCCAAAGGCCATAGGTGACTATTTTTCCTATTCATTTTGAATTTTTGTGTCTGATTGGACTTAAATTGCCTAATTTGGTATTTTTATGCCCTTTCTTGTTTGGGCTTGTGGAAAGGAACAATGGTTTAGAAGTTATGAATTAGTTTTAGGACTTGACCTTGTGATTGGTCTTTGTTGGAAGTCCTATTTGCAGGTTGTGTTATCTATGCATTCATATGGATTCTTTATGTTCCTATTTGATTATCACATGTCCATAGGGAATGAGTTATCTAGGTGCATTAAAGGGGAGTGGCTCTCTATGGGGGTCAGGGCCCTAAGTGGCTGCCAGGGTAACCCATAAGAGAGTAGATTAACGAGTGATAACATTAATAATAAAACTTTGAGTTGGGTTTACTAATAAGATAATGTTTTGTGCACCACTCATGGCCTCATATGCTAGTATAAACAAAGGATGAGATTGGGAAGGCTTGTCCATTTGTAGAGATGTTGGAGTTGGCATGTTGTGCAATGCCTTGTGTTCATGAAAGGATTGTATGGTACCACACGAGTTCTCCATGGGGGCCAGGGTTTGGAGTTAGGAGACGACCAGAATGCCAGGGTAACTCATGAGATATGTACCATCAAAACTAAAAATGAAACCCATACAATTAACTTAATGACACATATATCACAATATTACCTATCATAGAAATCTATATAAGAGTCATGCACAAGTGTCAATCTTACTCAAAAATGATGCATGGACAAACACACAAAGCACATCATAGGAGTTTGATGCAACCTTCAAACAAAACCCATTCAACTAATTGGCATCCATGCAACATTCAAACAAATCCGTACAACTAAATTAGATGCATCATTAAAACTTTTATACAAAATCTATACAATCATCATGTAGAAGAGTAAATGACATGCAACCATCATGAAAAAACATGTGCACTAAGAACACATGGTAGGAATTAGATGCAACCTTCAAAATAAACCCATACAACTCAATGATGTATACACCATCAAAACTAAAAATGAAACCCATACAATAAACTTAATGCCACATATATCACAATATTAATCATCATAGAAATATATATAAGAATCATGCACAAGAGTTAATCTTAATCAACCATGATGCATCGACAAACACACTAAGCATACCATAAGAGTTTGATGTAACCTTTAAATAAAACCAATTCAACTCAATGACATATATGTCATTAAAACATTCAAGAAAATCCATACAACACAATTAGATGCATTATTAAAATCTTCATACAAAAGCTATGCAATCCTCATGTAGAAGAGTAAATGCCATGAAATTATTATGAATAAAAAAGTGCACTAAGAACACATGGTACAAATTCGATGCAACCTTCAAAATAAACCCATACAACTCAATGATATTATACACCATCAAAAATAAAAATGGAATCCATAAAATCAAGTTAATGACACATATATCATAGTATTACCCATCATAGAAATATATACAAGAATCGTGCACAAGAGTCAATCTTACTCAAGCATGATGCATCGACAAACATAGTAAGCACACCATAGGGGTTTGATGAAAAAATTAAAATATTCCACATCATAGAAATATATAAAAGAATAATGCACAAGAGTCAATCTTACTCAACCATGATCCATGGAAAAACACACTAAGCACACCATAGGAGTTTGATGCAACCTTAAAATAAAACCCATTCAACTCAATCACATATGCCATTAAATCATTCAAGCAAGTCCATACAATTAAATTAGATGCATCACTAACACCTTCATACACAAGCAATACAATCATCATGTAGAAGAGTATAAATGTCATACAACTATTATGAATTTGATGCAACCTTCAAAATAAACCCATTCAACTCAATGATATTATACACCATCAAAACTAAAAATGAAACCTATAAAATTAACTTAATGACACACATATCATAATATTACCCATCATAGAAATATATACAAGAATCGTACACAAGAGTCAATCTCACTCAAACATGATGCATGGAAAAACACGCTAAGCACACCATAGGAGTTTGATGCAACCTTCAAAGAAAACTCACTCAACTAATGACATATGGTAGGAATTATATGCATCTTGCAAAATAAATCTATACAACCCAATGATATATACACCATGAAAACTAAAAATGAAACACATACAATTAAGTTCATGATACATTATCAAAATAGCCATCATAGAAGTGTAATGCCCCGCCAGGAACCCCAAAGGAAAACCAACAACTAACAAGAATCTTCAATAAGATTTCACAATTTGAACAAACACACAGGAAGAAAACTCAACATTCAAATTTTAATTGCAAAACAAGAAGAAGACTACCCAACTTGCAAAGCAATCCAGGAAGCAAATTTGTGGAAGAGTTCCAACCTTGCATACAAATTTCAACTCTAGGTTCCTCCTTCCAAATGGTTTTCCAAATTTTGCATTTAAAAATCTACCTCCCTTCTTCCCGTGAACTCCCAGAAATATATGAAAAAATATATTTTAAACTTTTTAGGTTAAAAGTTTTCTCCACCAATCAGAATAAACTATTTTAAAAAGTCAAAGAAATCAACTTTACCCTTTTCCATGAAATAATCCTTTTCAACAAAATAAAATCTAGAACTAATCAAAAGGTAAAGAGGAAAAAGCCTTTATTTTTTATTTTTCATTTTCTTTTCCCATGATACTTTATTTCAACATAAGCATTTAAAATTTAAATGGCAAGGCATTTACTTATTTCTTTTTCCAATTTTTAATACAACTTTAACACAATATGTTAAGCAAATTTAACCATTTAAATCTAGCAACTTCATCTATTTAATTAAATCGATAAATTCAAGAGCATAATAAATAACTAATTACGCCAACGCAATAACATCATTCACTCAATTAAATAACTATTCAAGAAATCAGAAACATGCAAAATGAGGAATGATCAAACGAAGACTCACAAAATGACAATACCAAAGCACTCTGATTCACATACTGGTCAAACATAAAAGACGACCCACTGACAACACTCACATGAGTGTAACTACGGGTCAAGATAGGGTCCAACGACTATCTCCTCCACTCCCATCAAAAAAATAAGGCACGCTCAGACTTGTGAAACCAGGTGGAGTCAATACCTTGTACCTACTCGGTACTTGTACCTGCAATGTCCTGCATCAACGAACCACATGTGCATATGGTCAAATATATAAACAGACACGACATGCACACCGATGAAGGAGAATCGTGATGTTCCCTGTCTCATCGGAGTGAGTGAAGGAAAATCATCCCCTCACATCCCATACACTTGCAAACACAAAACATGTAAATAACACATCGCACATATAAAGTAAAAGTGTCAGTCCCTAACAATAATCCATAAAAATTAACATTTAATCATAACTAATGAAATATTGCATGAAAGCATACACTGCATATCAAGTTAAAGCATAAAATAACATCGCATAAAGTCTGAATCAATATACAATAATGTATCCACTGAATAGTCAACTGAAGTCAAATATAAGACCAAAAAGAGTCTGATCGAGCAGGGGTACTACATTCTCCCCCCCAAAACTAGGCTTACTCCTGGAAGCCTAAAACAAATAAGAATAAAGCTCTCTCATCTTTGCTGCATCCTCCCATGTCGCAGAGGTCTTATCATTTGGGTCCCATAGGAACCTTACCTGGTCGATGGTACGACCCCTGAGGGTCAAATCTCGACGCTAAAGAATGCGCACGGGCTCCATGGAAAGTTGCCCGTTCTCGATCTGCAAAGCGTTCCAATCAAGAACATGAGTCACATCAGGATGATAAGGTCGAAGAACTGAAACATGAAAGACATCATGGATGCGGGATATGTAGTACCCCTTCTCGATTGAACTTGTTAGACTTATATTTTACTGTAGTTGACTTTTCAGTTGATACATTACTACTATGCTTTATTCAGACCTTATGCGATGTTATTTAATGCTTTAATTTGATTAGTAGTATATGCGTTCATGCAGTGTTTCCTTACTATGTTAAATGTGATTTTATGGACTATTGACATGGACTGACACTTTTACCTTACATATGCGATGTGTTATTTATATGTTGCATGTTTGCAAGTGTATGGGATGCGAAGGGATGATTTTCCTTCACTCACTCCGGTGAGACAGGGAACGCCATGATTTTCCTCCATCAGTGTGCGTGTTGTGTCTGATTATATATATTTGTCTATATGCATGTGTGGTTCGATGATGCAGGACATTGTAGGTACAAGTATCGAGTAGGTATGGGGTATCGTCTCCACCTGGCTTCACAAGTCTGAGCATGCTTTATTTGTCCGATGGGAGTGGAGGAGATAGTTGTTGACCCTAATTCTTACCCTCAGTTGCACTCATGTGAGTGTTGTCAGTTGGTCGTTCTTTTCGTTTGTTCGACCTTCGAGTCTTGTTCGTTTGAATTTTTCATAGCCTTCGTATGGTTTTTTCTCGGTTTGTGTGCCCTAGTGGGTTAGCCTATTTATTTGAGTTTATGGCGTCATTTCATAGTTGGTGTATTATATTTATTTATTAATATGCCTTTGTATTATGGATTTAGTTAATTGAATGAAGTTATTAAATTTAATTTGATAATTGCATTATATTGGAAAAGTGATCATATTTAAATCAAGTAGAAAAATAAATAAAGTTAAGTGCATGCTATTGTCTTTTAGATTTAAAAAAAAATGAAAATAGAGTTTAAATTATTGCTTTTATCACTTTTTAGAAAAGTTGATTAAATACCATGGAGAAATAAATGTTTAAAAAAAAAAAAGAGATTTCCATTTACCTTTTTGAGAGAAATTAGAAAAGTAATTTTTAAATTGAAAATTGTGATTGGATGAGAAAACTTTTCAAACCTAAAAGTTTAGGTTAGAAATATTTTTCTTCATATATGCTTGAGAGCTCACAGGAATGAAAGAGAGGAGAAACTTTCGAGGTCGGATTGGAAACCAAAACTAGAGCTTGGAGATTTGATTTAGGTTGATTTCAGAGTGTTCATCTAGGATTGCTATCACAGGTTGGGTGTTTTCCTCTCTTTATTTGGTATTGAAAATTTTAAATTTTGCTTTGGAAATACCTCTCTCTCTGTTTGGGGAGTTTTAAAATTGGTTTAAATTTGGGAAATGCATTAGATTTTGGTTGTTTAAACTCTTCCTTGAATTAGCTTGTCAAAATTTGGAGATGGATTTTTAATGTAGAAAATTAATTCTTCTTGTGTCTTATTTTAAGTTTTAAAATTTGAGTTTAAATTCCTTATTTCCTGGTTTGGGAAAGGACGTTGTTTGGCTATTATGTGAATTTTGCAATTTATAATGAAAGAAAAGTTATGTTGATAAAATTTTGGGAATTTCTTCTCCCTAAGTGTTTTTGTGTTCTTCCTGCGTGTGGAGAAAATTAGAAAATTTGGGTTTAAAATTTTGCCTCATGGCTTGTTTATCCTCATAATTTTGCCTAAAATCTTCTATTTGGGAGTATTCCATTTATTTGTTATGCCCAAAAATTTTGTTTGAGAAAAAATAGTTTAAAAACAAAAAAATTTATGAGATTTTATTATACTTTGTTTTCTCAGAGTGCTGGGCAATGAAGTTTTGATTTTTAATTTTGAGAAAAATTAAAAAAATAAAAAAATAAAAAAATAAAAAAATGGGAGATTGGAGTGGGGACGGTAGCTTGCACCTGAATGGTAGCAGTGCTACCTTATGGGTAGCAAAGCTACCAACAGCTACCAACAAACTTTTTATTTGCCTCTCTCGTGGTCGCGGTGTCCCAGCCAACATGATCACGATTTCGATTTATATTTTCTGTTTAGTGAGATATATATATATATATATATATATATTTTAAAAAGAAGATAATAATATAGTATTGTTATGTGGAAATTAGTGAATATTTGGGTTTTTTTTAGTTTTAATATATATATTTTAATATAATATTTGTTTATATGATATATATTCGATGAATATATATTCATATACATATATTATATTATTATATATATATTTGATTCAGAATTTATTTTATTTTATTGAAGACGTAATTTTTGGGTTTCTTTTATTAAATAAATCATGAATATATGTTAGGGGGTTATTTTTATGGGGTTAATTTTAACCTTACTGGACAAATAACAACTTTGAATTTCTTTTATCAACATAGTTGTATTTTCTCTAACTCTTGAATATCGATATTTGCATGTATTTAATGCTTTTGACTATTTTAAAAAGATTGCCTGTATTAGGATCTTTAGTGTAAATGGTATTTTTGGTAAAAGCTTATTTACGTTGCAATTTTGGTTTTGAGTTATCGTCATATCGTAATGGTTGATGTACCCTATCGATAAGGTGTTGTTCCAAATGGTCAATCCTGGGTTATTGATTTGTGTATCCCACACCTGTATTTTTGTCAGTTTAGATATGGCTGTCAGTTTCGCCATAGGGTCCTCGTAGAGAGACCGTTTTTGTTAGTGTCATATGAGAGAGTGGCTTTCGAGCGGGGGCCGCACCTGAAGTGGTTAGCAGGATAACCCCTCGAAAGTCCGTTAATAAGTGATAATCTAATAATGGATTAGGGGGTGGGTAATTGTAATACTAAGTAAAATATTGTACCCCACACATGGTTGAGTGCTCGTATAGGCTCAGGATGTAATGGGAAGGTCTAGAATGGCAAACCTACCACCTTGTCTTCACGAAGGGTTTGTAGGGTCTACATGAGACTTAGATGGAGCCGGGGGTTTGGGAAAGGTTACCAGGATAACTCAGGATGAGGGTCGAGACCTATGGAGGCCTACCTAGGGTAACCATCTTAAGCCATGCGATGACACTCTCTCCTTAGGGTCACTAGTGTATTGTGAGTCGTGTCACATGAGTATTGTGGAGTCATGGTGTATTGTCGTACTTGTCTTGTTTATGCTTTCTTGAGGGTCTTCTACTATATCCTAGCATAGTGGGGTGATTCCATTTTGGGATAACATGGTCGGGTGGTAGTGCCACTTCCCATCAGATATTCTTGTTCATACCTTCATGTGATGATTGGCTTCACTGGTGTTCCTGTGGTTCGTGGTCGGTGTATCATCTCATGTTCGTGATTATTGTACATTTGAGACTCATGTGGTCATTGTATCAGTAAACTATGTAATCTTGAGATTGTAATTTATGTAATTCATTTGTACTATTGGAAGCCATGTAATTATTGAATATTATAATCTTAATTCAGTTGAATGTATGTTATTTCAGTTATCTTTATTCTTAAGTGTAAATGCTTCATTGAAAGTAAATATATTGTATCACCTTAAATCTTTCAATGTGGAATTCAGTTTTATGAATATGATTTAATTAATGTAATTGAGTTCCCTAATTAGATGGATAATTGGACCAACCTTATGATGTTGTTTTAGTTACAAATTAATCTTCGTTGGTAACCCTTTAGGATTTCATGTGTTAGACTTCCGCTTGTGTTATTAAACGTGCAATTTTATAATTAATGCACTTAATCTTTTAAAAAAATAATTATTTCACCCTTTAGTTGCCTTGTAGTGTTGTTTTCTTTTAGGGTTCCTGGCAGGGCATTACAAGATAGACTTGGTGGCAAGGCAATATAGTAGGCAACATGTCCTATCCTCTCAAGGATCTCAAAAGGGCCAACAAAACAAGGCGCCAACTTAGAACCCTTTCCATAACGGATCAGACTCTTCCGCGGACGCACTCTCAAGAACACACGATCGCCAACTCAAAACTGACGATCTACTTTATGAGCATCGACATACTTTTTCTACCTATCCTAAGAAGCAACCAAATACCCATGAATCTACTCAACCTGCTTCTCCATCTCTCGAAGCATATCCGGTCCTAAACGCACCCTATCCTCTAACCAATCCCAAATCAAAGGAGTACGACAAGGATGACCATACAATGCCTAGAAGGGAGACATGCCTATAGAGCTGTGATATCCATTGTTATAAGAAAACTCCACAAGGCAAAGATATTCCTCCCAGCGCGACTGCTGATCCATAACATACATGTGAAGCATGTCTTCCAAGACCTGATTCACACGTGCAGTCTGACCGTCGGTCTTTGGGTGATAAGCTGAACTAAAGTTCAACTGGGTCCCTAAAGCATGCTAAAGTGAGGTCCACAATGCTGAAGTAAAGACAAGATCTCTATCAGAAATGATCCACCTTGGAATCCCATGCAACTTCACCACATCTTCCAAGAAGAGTCGTGCCACCACTGCTGCTGTATAAGAAGATCAAATAGGAACAAAATGAGCAACTTTGGTCAATCTATCAATAATGATGATGATGGCATCATGACGACGTGAAGAAACAAACAACCCCACTATGAAATCAATGGAATTGATATCCCGTTTCCAATCCGGTACCAAATTAGGCTGTAAAAGCCCTGTAGGGTGCTGATGCTCCGCCTTCATCCACTGACATTCTAAGCACTTCGACACAAAATCAACAATGTCATGTTTCATACCAGCCCAATGATATATCTGTCTAAGATCTATGTGCATCTTCTTGACACCAGGGTGTGTCGAATAAGGTGCATGATGAGCCTTAGTCATGATTAAAATGCGAAGACCCTCCAAAGGAGGTACGTATATCCATCCAGGATGTCGAAGAAGACCATCTGCCTCAAGATTATATCCAGAATATCTACCCTCTAATGGCCTTCCGGACTCCGTCACGACTCTAACATCCTGATACCATGTGTCTTGAGGAAGAGCTCCAAGAATCCTCTTTCTCAAGTCCACTCTAAGGGACAATGTTGCAACCTCATGCCGCCTACGACTCAAAGCATCTGCCACTACATTCTCTTTCCCCTGAATATATCAAACCTCAAAATCATACTCATAGAGGAATTCCATCCATCTTTGCTGTCGAGAATTCAAGTTCGGCTGTGTGAAAATATACTACAAACTGCGGTGATCACTATGTAGCTCAAACCAATGCCCCAACAAAAAATGTCGCCATCTAACCAACGCATGCATTGCAACTACCAAATCCAAGTCATGAACTAGATAGTTTATCTCGTGGTCCTTGAGTTTGCGAGACTCATAGGCAACGACACGTCCATCCTGCATAAGCATTGCACCTATAGCTTCTAAAGAGGCATCTATGCATACCATAAAATTTCTAGATGGATAAAAGATTGCCAAAATCGGAGCACTAACAAAGAGTTCCTTCAAGGTACAAAAAGCTGACTCACACTACTCTGACCAAACAAACTTCTTCCCTTTCCTCTAAAGAAAAGTAATCGGGTGACCTATCCGGGAAAAACTTTGAACAAAGCAACGGTAATATCCGGCCAAACCCATAAAACTTCGAACCTCTGAAACATTGGTCAGCACTGACCAATCTACAATGGCTTGGATCTTAGAAGGATCCATAGATACACCTTCTCCCGAAACTATATGACCAAGATAGTTCACCTCTGACTAGAAGAAATCACACTTCACCAAGTTGGCATAAAGCTGATTCTCCCTCAAGCACTGCAATACCTTTCACATGTGGCCCTCATGCTCTTCCATAGATCTAGAATAAATCAATATGTCATCCAAGAACACAAGGACAAAATGATCAAGGTAGGTGTGGAAAACCCCATTCATGAGGCTCATGAAAACTAAAGGCGCAGTCGTCAACCCAAATGACACCACTGTGAACTCATAGTGACTATAACGAGTACAAAATGTCATTCTATGAATGTTTGCATCAAGAATGCGCAACTGATGATACCCAGATTTCAGATCAATGTTAGAGAACACCTTGAGTCCCTTTACCCGATCAAAAGATCATCTATCCGAGGCAATGGATATCGATTCCTGATGGTTACCTTATTTAGTTGTCGGTAATCAATGCATAACCGAAGAGAACCATCCTTCTTCTTAATGAAGATAATAGGCGCACCTCAAGGAGAAACACTAGGATGAATGAACCCCTTGGTCAACAATTCCTCCATCCACAACTTCAACTCACTCAACTCTTGAGTAGTCATCCAATATGGAGCTCTCAAAATAGGTTCCGCACTAGGAACCAAGTCAATGCGAAAATATATGTCTTGCTTCAGAGGCATATCGGGAATATCCAAAGGAAACACATCAACATACTCTCGAAGGATAGGGTGACCATTAAGAGCGATTTCTCGACTCTCTTCCTCATCCACATCCTCAAGAGAAACTTCAAAAAGCTTACACCCTCAACGCATACACCGCTTAAGTTGCATAGCGGAAATCATACGTAAGGATATTGATCTCTGAACTCCAATGATCCCCAGTTTCCTACCATGGTCATCCAAACACTCTACTATCTTCTGACAACAGTCTACACGAGTGCTATGAGATGATAGCCAATCCATCCCCAACACAACTCCATAAGATCCCAAAGGAATGACTTGAAGGTCAACTGAAGTAACAAAGGGTCCTAGGTCCAACTCACAACTGGGAATAAAGGCATCTAGGAACACACGCACATCGGTAGCTAACTCTACTAGCCGCCTATCCGCCTGCTTAGCAGACGGGAGCCCACACTGCTCCATAATGGAGGAAGAAATGAAAGAATCAGAAACACTAGAGTCAAAAAGTACAAAGATAGGAATACCACACAACACACCTGCAATCTCGATCACTGTACCCTGATGCTCAGCCTGGCGGTCATCAACCACTGCAAAAACTCTATGGGATCTACTTGCATCCCCCATTGTTGGCTATGATGCTGCTGGCCTCTCACTACCCGTCTAGTGAGAATGCTGAGGGCACTGAGCGACTATGTGACCAAACTGTCCACAGGAGAAACAAGCTCCCCTACCAGGTCCTCTCCCTCCAAACGACCCATTGGACTGCTGGAAGCTTCCCCTACTAGGGGCCTGAGATGCACCTTGAGAGAACTACCCTGGGAAACTCTGCCTACTCCTCTGCCAGTTCCTATTTTTCCTATGCTAAGAGTTGCCACCTTGCTGGCCCTGAAACTGTTTCGGTGTCAACGGCTGCTGCTGTTGCCCACCCTTAGCGGGTTTCTGAGAACAACTAAAAGGTGCAACAGTCTGGCACTGATTGCCTCTAACTTTGGATCCACTAAAAGGCACACTCCTGATCTGCACTCCAGACTGACTGCCATGAGCACGACTAAGGTTATGGTCCACTAGCCTAACTTTCGCCATGACTACCTCTACTGAAGCAGGCTCAAACACTCTCACTCCTCCATTGATGCGGTCGTTTAGACCCCTCAAGAAGTGCTGAACTAGAATCGCCTCATCGTTGCCAATACTGACATACTATTTGAGCTAATAGAACCTGTGCTCAAACTGATCTACTGACATACCAAATTGGCACAAAGCATAGAACTCATCTGCCCGAGACTGTCTCCATTGAGGTGAGAGAATTCATGCCTTAAATCTCTCCAAAAAAATCTCCCATGATACAGTGCTAATGCTCACACCGATTCTCTCCTCCTCTAACCGCCACCAGATAGACGCAAAACTCTCGAGACGCATGACGATGCATCTCGCCTTAGTGTTGCTGCCATACAGATGCATGAAAAAACACCGATCTAAACTAATCGGCCAGGTCTCTGCCTCGAGACCGGTACCTTTACCATCAAAGAAACGAGGATGGGACCTCATCAAGTCCCTCATGTGTCCCAAGGTAGTTGAGTCCTGGTCTACTGGGACCTCTCTCCTTCTAGGAGACCTCTCTCTCTCTCTCTCTCTCTCTCTCTCTCCTCCAGAATCTGCCGTTGCAACTCCCCAACCTGAGCATGGATGGGCTGATCAGCCTTAGGTCTGGGGCCTAGTCTGACTAGAACCTCCTAAAATATCTGTATCAACTCTTCCCTTTCGGGAACCTACTCTCCTGCATGCTACTCATCCTGGTGAATAGACTGATCCTGATCCACACTCGCATGAGTGGGTGATGGCGAAGGACTATGGCGGTCAGAACCTTGACCCCGTCCCCCACCCCAGCCTCTATTGCGGCCACCAACACGGCTACCACCCTTGGCTCTCCTAGCCATGACCTAACACTGCATAAGAGAAAATGATTCAAATCTATGGCAAGGATAATAACAAGGGAAACACAAACACTAAGACGTACACAAAAGGTCAAGTTGAATGGGCTCACTACAAAACTAGAGTACCCAGTATTGAAACCTGGCTCTGATACCAAATGTAATGCCCTGCCAGGAACCCCAAAGGAAAACCAACAACTAACAAGAATCTTCAATAAGATTTCACAATTTGAACAAACACACAAGAAGAAAATTCAACATTTAAATTTTAAATGCAAAACAAGAAGAAGACTACCCAACCTGCAAATTTGTCGAAGAGTTCCAACCTTGCATACAAATTTCAACTCCAGGTTCCTCCTTCCAAATGGTTTTCCAAATTTTGCATTCAAAAATCTGCCTCCCTTCTTCTCGTGAACTTCTAGAAATATATGGAAAAATATATTTTCAACCTAAACTTTCTATGTTAAAATATTTCTCCACCAATCAGAATAAACTATTTTAAAAAGTAAAAGAAATCAGATTTACCCTTTTCCATGAAATAATCCTTTTCAACAAAATAAAATCTAGAACTAATCAAAAGGTAAAAAGGAAAAAGCCTTTATTTATTTTTTTCATTTTCTTTTCCCATGATACTTTATTTCAACACAAGCATTTAAAATTTAAATGGCAAGGCATTTACTTATTTCTTTTTTCAATTTTCAATACAACTTTAACACAATATGTTAAGCAAATTTAACCATTTAAATCTAGCAACTTCATCTATTTAATTAAATCGATAAACTCGAGAGCATAATAAATAACTAATTACGCTAACGCAATAACATCATTCACTCAATTAAATAACTATTCAAGAAATCAGAAACATGCAAAACGAGGAATGATCAAAAGACGACTCACAAAACGACAATATCGAAGCACTTTGACTCGCATACCGGTCAAACGGAAAAGATGATCGACTGACAACACTCACATGAGTGTAATTGTGGGTCCAACAACTTTCTCCTCCACTCCCATCAGATAAATAAGGCACGCTCAGACCTGTGAAACGAGGTGGAGTCGATACCTCGTACCTACCCGGTACTTGTACTTACAATGTCCTGCATCAACGAACCACACGTGCATATGGACAAATATATAAACAAACACATCACACACACCGATGAAGGAGAATCATGACGTTCCCTGTCTCACCAGAGTGAGTGAAGAAAAATCATCCCCTCGCATCCCATACATTTGTAAACACGAAACATGTAAATAACACATCGCATATATAAAGTAAAAGTGTCAGTCCTTGACAATAATCCATAAAAATTAACATTTAATCATAAGTAATGAAATACTGCATAAAAGCATACACTGCATATCAAGTTAAAGCATAAAATAACATCGCATAAAGTTTGAATCAATATACAATAATGTATCCACTGAACAGTCAACTGAAGTCAAACACAAGACCAAAAAGAGTTTGATCGAGCAGGGGTACTACAAGAAGTGTATACAAGAATCATGCACAAAGTCATTCTTACTCAACCATGATGAATGAACAAACACACTAAGCACACCATGCGAGTTTGATGCAACCTTCAAACAAAACCCATTCAACAAAATGACACATTCCATCAAAATATTCAAAAAAATCCATACAATTAAATTAGATGCATCATTAAACCCTTCATACAAAAGCTATACAATCATCATGTTAAAGAGTAGATGTCATGCAACCATTATGAAAAAACAAGTGCACTAAGAATACATGGTAGACATTATATGCAACCTTCGAAATAAACCGATACAACTCAATGATATATACACCATTGATACTAAAAATGAAACCCATACAATTAATTTAATAACACATATATGACAATATTACCCATCATCGAAATATATCCGAGAATCATGCACAAGAGTCAATCTTATTCCACCATGATACATGGACAAACACACTAAGCACACCATAGGAGTTTGATGCAACCTTGAAACAAAACCCATTCAACTCAATGACATATATGCTATTAAAACATTCAAACAAATCTATACAATTAAATAAGATGCATCATAAAAACCTTCATACAAAAGCTATACAATCATCATGAGAAGAGTAAACGCCATACAACCATTATGAATAAAGAAGTGCACTAAGAACACATGGCAACAATTAGATGTAGCCTTCAAAATAAATCCATACAACTAAATGATATATACATCATTAAAATAAAAATGAAACCCATACAATTAAATTAATGACACATATATCACAATGTTACCCATCATAGAAAGCTATACAAGAATCATGCAAAAGAGTCAAACTTACTCAACCATGTACAAACACACTAAGTACACCATATGAGTTTGATGCAACCTTCAAATAAAACCCATTCAACTAATGCCCTATATGGCATTAAAATATTCAAACAAATCCATATATTAAATTATATGCATCATTGGAACCTTCATACAAAAGCTATACAATTATCATGTATAAGAGTAAATGTCATGCAACCATTATGAATAAACAAGTACACTAAGAACATATGGTGGGATCTAGATGCAACCTTCAAAATAAACCCATACAACTCAATGATATATACACCATCAAAACTAAAAATGAAATCCATACAATTAACTTAATGACATTTATATCACAATATTACCCATCATAGAAATCTATACAAGAATCATGCACGAGTCAATCTTACTCAACCATGATGCATGAACAAACACACTATGCACACTATAAGAGCTTGATACAACCTTCAAACAAAACCCATTCAATCAATGACACATATGCCATTAAAACATTCAAACAAATTCATACAATTAAATTAAATGCATCATTAAAACCTTCATACAAAAGATATACAATCACCATGTAGAAAAGTAAATGTCATGCAACCATTATGAATAAACAAGTGCACTAAGAACATTTCATAAGAATTAGTGCGGCCTTCAAAGTAAACCTAGACACCATCAAAACTAAAAGTGAAATCCATACAATTAACTTAATGACATTTATATCACAATATTACCCATCATAGAAATCTATATAAGAATCATGCACAAGAGTCTATCTTACTCAACCATGATGCATGGACAAACACACTAAGCACACATTCAAACAAATCCAAACAAGAGCTTGATACAATCTTCAAACAAAACCCATTAAACTCAATGACAAATATGCCATCAAAATATTCAAACAAATCCATACAATTAAATCAAATGCATCATTAAAACCTTCATACTAAAGCTATACAATCATCATGTAGAAAAGTAAATGTCATGCAACCATTATGAATAAACAAGTGCACTAAGAACATGTGGTAGGAATTAGATGCGTCCTTCAAACAAAACCCATTAAACTCAATGACAAATATGCCATTAAAATATTCAAACAAATCCATACAATTAAATTAAATGCATCATTAAAACCTTCATACTAAAGCTATATAATCATCACGTAGAAAAGTAAATGTCATGCAACCATTATGAATAAACAAGTGCACTAAGAACATGTGGTAGGTATTAGATGCGACCTTCAAAATAAACCCCATACAACTCAATGATATGTACACCATCAAAACTAAAAATGAAACCCATACAATAAGAGCATATGAACACAAATGCCACTATTTATGATCCATAACTAAGTACATTAAACATACTATAAGAGTTTGATACACACTCGTCATGATTGAAGCTTCACTCAAAAGACAATCAAAAGATACCAAGCATGCAAACCTAATGCACATCATACATACCATATTTAGTTAGAATCATCACACACTAGAGTTGATGTTAGTCTACTATGGTGAATGGACAAGCATACTAGGCATAGTAGTAGTTTGATGCACATTGGCCATCTAGATAATTTTAGTAATTTTAATGCATAGTTACTCTATGACACACTATAAGACTAAATGACATTCATGGCATCATAACTTTGACAAAAACCTGATAATCAAGTACACATAATCAATATCATTAATACAAGAACACTAAGAACACTAGACACTCAATAATCAATAAATATATATTGGACATGAAGATTTTACACAATGCCCAAATGACTTAATGAATGTTATATATCCATTAGACCCTTCAAACAAAAGTCAAATAAATAATTAATGATGTTGACAAGTCTCATTCCATTATAGACATATGCAAATTAATGCCATTCAACCATTACAAACACATCATAAATTAAATAATTAGATAATTTCACAAATGTAAAAATTGAAATATCTCTATTTCTAAAAACAATGAGTGAATTGTCATCTTACCCTTCAGTTCTATTAAATGTAAGTGAAAATAGTTATTGTTTTAAAATTTCATTGATCATACATATAAAATATATATTTATAATTGTTTAATTAGCAATTATTAAATTATGTTAATTAATTTTCAAAATACATATTTGATAAACAAGATGATTTAATTCAATTAAATCTGAAAATAGAAAAACTAAAAAGAACATAAAAAAGAACAAGAAGGACCTCTTGAAGGATGTCCATGGCCATCCTTAAGAGTTTGTGGAGAGGTATTTCTACCCCTCCTAAAAATATAATATATTTTTTATTAATTTATAATTCTTAAGCAATGTTTACAAGTAATTTAGACCTCATCAGTATACAAATCTACTTACAACTAAGATACGGATTTATAACTAAGATATATACATCTTTTAAATAATAATACTCCTTGACATTTGTTTTTGTAATATTTCTTCCAGTCCAAATGAACATTTCACATTTCACATTTCACATTTCACATTTCACACCTAGCATTATTAATATATACAAAATCATCAAATGATGCATACGGCAATAATTGACTCTCGCTGTTTATTGCTGATATTGTTCTGTTCTCTGCTTCAATGTAAAAAAACCCAAACCTGAAGACAAGGAAAACAGCGAATGAAGTCCTTCACTCGAAGGAGGAGAAAATGGGATTGATTTACAACAGAGTAAGAATCAGGCATAGTGTTATGGAGCTGGTGGTTTGAAGATAAAACAAAGAAGCACAAGAGAGTAGTCAAAACAATACATTGCCAGAGGATCCAATGTCAGAACTCAATGTGGAGGGGTTGAAGGGAACGGAAAATCACTCTCTTCTTTTAACATATCTGAAAAAAATAATGGAAAGCCAATCAATCTTTTCTGAATCTTAGGAATGAACTATGGTTAAGATTATCAAACTTATCTTAAAATGAATAAACTGGGATTGTAGCTGATAATCCTATGCATGACAGCCTGCTTCCCAATCAACCACTCAACTCCCCTGAGCTCACCACTCAGTGAATAGGTTGGTATATTTCCTCTCAGAGACAACAAGAGAGCACTCGACTGACACATTTTTTAAGCCTATGATTAACAGCTAAAATGCATTCTTTTCAGAATGTCATGCATTTGAACCTATGAACACCGTTGCACATTACTAATTAACAATAATATGAATTTAGAATTAGCAAAGAAGAGAAAGGGGTCTTACTCTTGGTCCAATTTGAACACCTTTGTGTTCAACTGTGGTTTCAGAAAAACAGTTATTTATGTAAACAGACAAGCTTTTTAATCTTTTTTGGAATTGCCAGTTCTTCAAGGTAATTCAAAGTACCAAATCAAAGTCAACAATATCTAACGGCAATTCAAGGCATTGTCAAAGGACTATAGCATGATATAATGTCAGAAGAATGAATTAATCCATGGTATAAGTGTTCTTACATGCAAAACCTACATTCTAGTCCATTAGGTAGTCTGTTATATTTGGTTTTGGTTGGTTTGTATCGTACATGTAATATGCAGTATACTGATTAAGCCTCAGATAGTCCATCGAGCCTTTATGCTGTAGTCAAAACACAACAGAAAATATTGAAGTTAATGATTAAAAACTATTGAATGATAAAAGGTGAATGGAAGAGTACAGGTGAACCTTTGAAAAGCTCATATGATATTATCATGGACAGAAAAGGGCCTGAATATATCTTCAAAACAGGTAGTCAATTGGGGTGGTAGATCAAGCAAGATGCCACGCAGGTGGGAGATACCTGTGCTAGGCAAGAAACTGAAAATAGGGTTTACAAAATTTGTCAGTGTGAAACCAGAACATATGTATTATGCACAATGAAAGTGGGATTGATTTATAACAGATGAAGAATCAAGCTTAGTGCCAGTTGAAGAACCCACTGTGAACAAAGAAGCGAAAGAACATCATAAAGAAGCACAAGGGAGTAGTCAAAACAATACAGTGCCAGAGGATCCAAAGAAGGAAACACAAAAAAAAATATTGAAGTTAATGACGATAAAAAACAATTGAATAATAAAGGGGAGTGGATGAGAGTATTCAAGCTGGAACAGAAGCCAGGAAACAAGAAATTCAAAGCACTGGAAACCAAAGTGTTTTGACAGAAAATGGAGAGCAACCAAGTTGAAATGCAGACAAATTCAACAGAAGTCAAAACAGAAATGTGGACAAATTCAACTGAAGCAGAAACATATATTAGAATGCAGAAAATTGAAAATATTGGAGTTAAATTTGAAATGTAGACAAAATCAGTAGATAACGAAACAAATATTGAAATGCAGAAAACTAAAAGCAATGCAGGTGAAATACAAATAGATTCATTGATTACAAAACAGAAAACGAAATCAGAATGCAGAAAATTTGAAGACCATGATGCTGAAGCACTGAAAATATCAACAGAAATCCAAGGCACTAGGTACAAATTCAACAGACACCGGACTGAAGGAATCTGAACCTGAATCTGAAACCCTGACGGATTCCAAAAGCACCAAAGCACAGAATGCTATAAATATCGATTTAAATTAGCAAGCTTAACCCCTGGCAAATTCCAAGGTTAGCATGAACCCATAGTTGAAAAGCATTGTGAATTCCATGGACAATGAAATAAATGGGCAGAATCAGATTTTAAAATAAATGGCTGGCCAAATAGGTGAAGAAAACAAGATGGTGGAGAAATTCAATGAAAAAAACTTCCATCTTGGAAGGTGAAGATGAACATGCTACACTTGAGAGCAGATCTATGGATTGAACTGAAACATGTGGGAGCAGAGAGAAGGCAAAACATTAGCTAGAATCTTGCTTGACCTAAAAGATGCACAACTGTCGCATGTGAGCAGATGAAAACCTAAAAGGAGGCTTGTGATACACTTCGGATGCATTGTGTCAAATGTTTCAGATAAAGGACATGACAACAAGGTTGCACCTGTGAAGAAAATTCTTTCTAACTAATAATGGATGATGAAGAATCAGCGTCATCATGCATCAACAATTTCAAATCTATGTTGAACCAGTTGGCTCTGATTGTTCTTCCACTGGAAGAGGGTAATGCTATGACTCTTATGGGCACACAAGCTAGTCTGTAACTCGAACGTCGAAACTATAGTTGGATAAAAAAAAGACATAAGAGTGAAGTCAAACATTCTCATTGCCTTGTATGTTGGAATAAGACACCTTAAAAAAGAAAAGCTAGACACCATTGATGATGAAGTTCTTCAAAGAATAAGAAATTAAAATGCCACTATTTCAATAAGGCAGGTTACCATCTAAAGGACCACTGCAAGAAAGCAATCGATCATGCAGAAGCAAACCTCACAAACCCACACACAAGTCCAGCAAATGAAGGAACTAGAGGGTAAGCTACTTGTAACAGAGTTGGCCACCACTGTAAGTGATCAAAACCTTTGGTATGGTGATTCAAGAGCTTCATGACATACGACATCATGTAAAGATTTACTTGTGTCATATGCAAAAACTCTTTAATGAGAAGAAGGTTTATTTGGGTGATGATTCAAATCACAAGATCTACGGAGGGGTGATTTTGGTAGAGCTCTGAAATTGTGTATGCAAACAAATTCGCAATGTACTGCATATTCAAGGGTTAACCAGAGATCTGTTATATGTGGATAAAATGGTCTCTGGCTTATCTCAAAAGTCATAACCAATCCTCACTTGCAAGAAAGGGCTCATGAACAGGTGAAAAAAGAGTTGAGAGGAGTCTGTTGTGAAGTGTTACGTTTAGAGGATTTGGAGAAGCTGTGCAGTTGTGAAGTAGACACTGAGAAAGGAGTCAATTCCTTCCTTTCTCAGGTGTCATATCACTATAGGAGTGCTTTTTAATCAGCCTGATGAGTTTAGAGCCGAGAGATTCCTAGGCTGATGACTTGCAGGAACAGAGCTTATTATGGAATTTGTTAACAGGAGCTGAAAAACATTTGCAGAAAACAGAGATTCTATCCTGGGGAGGAAGGGCAGGAGGAATGGAGACCCTGCTAGGATTTCACGCCATCTGGAGAGGCTTATTATGCTAAAGTTCCGAGGCAGAGGAGAGGGACAAAAAGATTACATGTGCTAACATAACATATTATGGGATTTGTTAACAGGGGCTGAAAACACACCATATTATGGAAAATGTCTAATAAATTTGCAGGAACGGAGCATATTATGGAATTTGTTAACAGAGGCTAAAAACATACCTTTTGCTACTAATCATAATGACTCCATGCTGGTGACCAATTCCTCTGCACAGCCATGCTATGAAATTTGAATAGAGTTGCATCATCCACAAATATGTATAATTGCTTGCTTGCAATTGAACATTTCACCCAAAACAACAAGTAGAGAAAGCAGATTGCGATGCCCTAATGTCTTCATCTCCCACTTAAACTCTGTTTCACTCTGCTAGCATGTCCTCAGCCTTGTAAAACACCCCTGTCCTGTCACTCCTCGAGATGCTTGTCTTGAAATAAAGCAGCGAACGCTCCAGGTAATAATCACAATATACCGTAAAGCACATCCCACCACAAGCCATGCTATGAAATACAGCAGCGAATGTCTATAATTCTCCAGACCTAATGATCACAGTACTACCGGAAAGCACAGCCATGCTATGAAATTGTATAATTGCTTGATTGCAATTGCAAATGCAGCTCAATCTCATCACCGAAGACAATTAAAGCTATGAAAATCTAGCCGTTTGGACAGTTACTGTTGTTTTTTTTCTCTAAATTTCTTTCAATTGTCCGTTGAAAGGAGCGGCCTCTATGAATCTATAAATTACTGTTGTTTTTTTCTGCCTATGTGAATGTAAAAATTGAACTCTAAATTTAGGCTGGTCTGTAATTTCAGATACCCGGGAACTCTAAATTACACAATTAAAGTGATCTATGCACAAGAATGATTTTGAGATGACTAATTTAAGTAATAAAATAATTTAGATAGGATAGTAGAAATTAATTTGTGAAGTTAGAAAAATTTAAATGATTTTTTGGTTACAAATCCAGTGAATAGTTCATATAGTAAAAATTTTGAGTTTGGTAAGTATATTAAATCTAAGTTTCTAGATTTTATATGAATTATTGGTCAAATGCACATTAATTGGATTATACTTGTTGGAAGGTCAAAGTGGCTAGTTTTATGAATTATTAGTCAAATGCACATCAATTTTCCAATAATTTATTTTATGAGGCATTTGTCATTAGTATTTTTACCATAGTAATCTACGCATTTCTAATGGTGATTCATTTGAATTTGGGATGCATATATTAATTCACCCATATATTTGGCAATACTAGAGTAAAATTTCACTATGTATGTGGACCTAGGTCATCAATAAAATTCACTATGTATGAGGACCCATTTCCTTAATATCATTTAAACTCCATGCTAATCCTATGTCCATATTCAACATGAAAATTACAATGTGTGTTCTTTGTTGAGGTCTAATTTGTTCAACATTTTTATGTACCATTTTATAAGCACATGAAGGTTGTCAAATTATTACCATGCCATTTAAAAATCTCCTGAAATTTTTTCAGATATGAATTAATCTAAATATAATTGAAGCTCTTATTAATATTTACATCTTTTATTCAGTGTTTAAGCTTTCAATTTGGATCATAGGTGAGTTACAACTACAAGCGTTGTTGCATTAGTGAGTTAGTGAAAACCTCAAGGTAATTAATAATTTATTTATAGTGTTATAAAATTATTAATCTATTTGTCATTCTTACTTCATTCTTATAGATGATATTGAGTGTAGAGACATCTATGGCAAATGGATCTATAATCTATTATTCTTTCTTAAACAAAAAGATATTTTGGTTTATTTCATGAAAGATGTTGAGGAGGAATAAGGATCTTGAAAGTCACTAAGGGAGGTCATCAAAATGCAAAACCATAATTTCATACTTTGGCAATGTTTGCAATCCATCATATGGAGTTACAACATTAGCACTTGCACCAAACATTGACTAACACGAAACACCTTTGATGGAGATTATAATGAGTTATATCATGCCACATTTTAACCTGTAGGAAAAAAAAACAATTATTTTTTATAAAATTATTGATGTAAATTCAAGTCAATTACCCCGCCATGCTCATCAATTTTGGATTCCTTTATGCATCGGGCGACATTGCTCATCCTCAACACATTACCTAAGGTGGGGAAATGAATAGTTACTAAGATGGGACCCTAGAATCCATCTTGCACATCATACTTCGATGATGATTGGTTCTTAACAACTACGCTTCACTATTTGAGTGTACTTCCGATTTGATAGATTATTTAATTAAACTTGTTCAAACTCATATGCCTTCAAGTCTCTTTATCGAATCATACCAACATGTTACCTTATTATTCACGCTAACCCTCCCTCATTTTTAATTTTTATTGATATACTTAACTTTGACTCTAAGAATTACACTAGATAATATTAATGTATTCAAAATATTATTATTATTATTACTTACTAATATTGTTGTTATTATCACTTATCAACTTTGTGTTTCATCATTCCCCAAGGCAATTGTTGGCTAATTTTCTTAGTCATATAAACATTAATCTTGACAATATCATTTAGTATCCCTACTACGTGTGAATGCATGGTCATTGAGATGTACATAACACATCTACGTTACTACTAGTACTACTATGATTAGAGTTAATTTTTAATAAATACTAATACCACGATTAAATTATTATTAATATAAATGTCAATATTATTGTATAGTTAGACTACATGCTTCAACCAAGATAGTGAATAACAACATTGTTATTTTTCCTCACTAACATGAGAATTATATTTCAATAACACCACTTTTGATATTAATTTCATATTCAACACCAACATTTTTACCACTGAGGTCCTTGCACAAAATAACTTGATGATAGTAATCCGAAATGTTGTTACTATGTATATAAATGTCTCCGAATCTAACTAATACTACTTAATTAAGATTACGGTTGTTATTATCAATTTTAATGCTAGCAAAATTATGTGTAATACTAATTTAATTTACTTATGAAACTGAACTACTATCTATATCGATATTAATAATATAATTATTATTACTAATATAGATTAATGCTCCATTAGAAATAGTATCTGATAAATTATTTGGACCTCTGATCTATGAAGGTAATTTGTAATTATTTCTTATACATATAGTGTGGGATTTCGATTGGTAAGGAAAAATGAGAAAGAATCTAATTTATTATAGACATTGAGAGAACTTGGGTTCAGATTATAGATACATTTAAACTAAGATATGCTTACATGCTCATACTATATTGAAAGTCAAAATCCATACCTTGAAACATTACTAATGAAACTTTCGCATGCAATGAATATATAAATACTTATCAAATTGATTCTCGTCCCAATTGAAGAGGAGATTTTTAGTCTATTTATTTTTATTAATATTTATATGATATAAATCATATTATTATTACTATTATTTCTATTATCACTACTATTATTAACAATACACTCAACTAACATTATTAGCTTTAATATTAATTATTAATATTAGTAATTTTATCATCAATATTAATTTTGTTTTCATTTTAATACAGGTAGCCCAATGACCCATTTTAAATAACACATGACAACTTTTAAATCAAACCCCATACACATTTAATTATGCATTTGTCTTTTTGAAAGACAAGAGTTATACCCTTAAACCAAAAAGAGGTTAGCTCTATTTCTTCAATTCCTAACCCTAAGCATTATTATGCCCTATATCTAGGCACATTGAGGATGGGTGGTGACCAAAATAGAGCAAAAATGGTCTCAATGTGGTGGCTAGGCTTGCCAAGAAAGAGTTTGTAGAAAGAAAAAAAGGGATTTGGTGGTCACCCAGGGGAATTCTAGCATTAATTGGAGAGGACCCAGTGGTTGAGCATGTTCCAATTGATGTGATAGCAGTTGTTGATTTAATACCCACACATGTTGATTTAATGTCCTTTTTTTGTTACAACATTTCATCAATAGTTGTGACTTTAATACCCATAATTGAATGAAATGTACCCTTAGTTGTAAAAAGCAACCAATCATGTGATGCCACATTAGTTGCACAAGTATGGGGGCCCCTTATGCACGACTAGTGATCTCACCTTTTTTTGGATTGTTTTGGACACCTTGGCAAAAAACATGCTGATGTGGCCCTAAAATCTTAGTTATAAGCAGACGACTTGCTAAGTAAGTTGTTGTAAAAAATTAGGAGTGATTTGAAATTTCCACGTAGGATTTTGAGAAGTGCAAAGTTAGGGTACTCAACTACTGGGTCCTCTGCCGTAAATTGCATGTCAATATCTAAAAAGGGAATGCCTCTTTATCATTACTCTTCTAGTCAAGCTACATCCCACCCTAATTGTGAGCTATGAATCACCCGCATTATATATTTTTGAACTACAAATAAATGGTATGGAAATGGATCATGGCTCTTACCTAGAAAAGATTTACCTTTGGATCCTATTTTTTACTTTACCTATATTATCGAGTTTACTTTTTCATTTTTTTTTAATTTAGATGAGACAATTTCGAGCAAATCCATAAAGTTGTGTGGCTGCCAAGGAGACTTGGAAGGCATGACCAATCCTGTACAAGAATGCATGATTAAATTTGAACTATGATTTTTATTTTCTATTTATAACTCTTTTCAAGATATATATATGTATTCCCTTATTTATATTTCACTATAGAAAAATATTTCATCCTAATACTTGATATCAACAAGTCAAATCCGATAACAATAGATTTATTTCTCATAAACCAAACTATACATCTTTATAAAAATAACTCTACTATTATAGCCATTTGAGAATGGAGGAGATGGATCTAGCTGAGATACAATTAGGGCAGGCTTAAAATATAGGCACTTGTCATTGCCATTAATAATGACATGGAGGAATATATAGCCTATGCATATGTAATCATACATCAAGGTGTTAGGTACTTTATATATACATTTTAAATAATTATCAACAAGTTTTTAATTTATATAAATATAAAATTACATTGGACATTAGCTACACTCCCTTGCATATTTAGGTTTCTTATCATTCCAAGTTTTTTATTTATATAAATTAAAAATGATGGGTTAAACTTAAAGACTACAAACTATAGTACCCCTTCGCTAATCACTCTTTTAAACCTAGTTTGACCTTGGTTGACTTTTAGTGGCTTACTTGGATGGTTGATATACCGTGTTGTGATATTTTACTAAGACATTATGCTATGATGTGTTATGCTGTAATTTGAGTTGCAGTGTATGTTTTTCATGCAGTATTTCCTTATTGATAGTTATATGTTATTTTATTAGATTACTGACATGGGATGACACATTTATTTTATACGTGTGATGCATTATATACGTGTTTCATGTTTGTAAGTGTATGGGGTGTGAGGAGATGATTTTTCTTCACTCACTTCGGTGGGACAAGAACGCTATGATTCTCCTTCACTGATGTGTTTACTATGGTTGTATATATATGCATATGTGGTTCATTGATGCAGGAAATTGCAAGTACAAGTATTGTGAAGGTACGCGGTATCGCCTCCACTTGGCTTCATAGGTCTGAGCATACCTTATTGACCCGATGAAAGTGAAGGAAATAGTCATAAGGCACTACATTGCACCCCTAACCTTGCTCAACAATGAGCATTGTTAGTTGTTTGTCCACCTTCCTATGATTGGTATGCGGGTCATGTGTTTGTTTGGTTTATTTAAGTTGTGTGATATGCGTTCAATGAAATTGATTATTATGCTTTAAAATATTTAATTACTTAATATGTTTTAGTACGCATTTTTAAGTAAAGGGATACAATTAAATAGGACCCCTTTTTATAAATTGATAAATCAAATTGCTCAAGTCATTAAATTAGTGTATTTGATTAATTGTTATTACCTCTTATTGTGAATTAAATATGTGTTATGCATTTTAGAAAAAGAAATAAATAGACTCTTGGTAAAATTAAATATCTTCTTTCATTGACTTTTAAATGAGAAGATATTTGATTTAATTGAAATTGGAAATAATTCATTTTGGGAAAAGATTTTTTTTTTTTTAAAATGCTTTTTAGAGAAAGTATTTGATTGGATGAAAATATATTCAACCTAAAATTGATATTTTGGGAAAATAATTTCTATTTAACCTATGCATTCACATGAATGAAGGAGGAAAATTTTGCATTCCAAAATTTGGTTTTTCAGTTTGGTTGAAGGATTTCTACAGTTGAGAAAATTGGTAGCTCTTCCCAAATTTTCATCTAGGAAAGCTTAACCAATTTGGTTGAAGGATTTCTACAGTTGGGAAAATTGGCAGCTCTTCCCAAACTTTCATCCAGGAAAGCTTAACCAGGTTGGATTATTTGATGTGTTATTTTGTTTAATAAAAAAAAAATGGGAAATGAAATATTCTCTGTGAATTCTTGTTTGTTTCATTGTTTTGATTGTTTGAATTTGTTAATTAAATCTGCCTGAGAATTAAAAAAAATAAATCCAACTGATAAAACATATTTGGGGGTTTAAATTTAATTAGTTTCCATTTTTTTAAAATTTGGAGAAAAATGAAATGGATAGGAAAAATTTTCATGATTTTGTTATTTGATTTCAATTTCTAGTTGAATATAGTTTTTTTTTTTTTTTTTTTTTTTTCCATCAAGCGCTTTTGACTGGAGCTATGAACCAGTGAGGTCACAAGGAGAACCTCATCTCTGAATCGAGGGCCAAGGCATCCTCTTTGAAGCATCATACACAGCCTGAGAGCACAACTACCAATTTCCTAGGCAATGAATAGAGAGCAATCAACCAGCGAGCATCGGGGGGACCAAGAGCACGCTCCAATTTTAACAATCATTTCTCGGCGTGCACCAATAGTGAACTACCTCTCCGGCCAAAGTAAACCAGTTGTCTGCCAAGTCAGCAGACTGGTGCAGTGACATACGATGTGGAGCGGTGGGGGTGGAGAGGGGCCAAGCCCCATGCATCAAACTCACGACCTTCATTTCGGGAGACTCGCAGCAGTACTACTGCGTTATGGGGTGAACCCCTGGTTGAATATAGTTTTGATTCATGTTTTATTTCCATTAAATTTAAGCTAGAAGAAATTATTTTGGTTTAAAAATTCTTCCCTGGCATGCTGTTATCCTGCCAAATTTTGTTCCAAAATAAAACCCCTGTAGAAGTTTTAATTATGCTGTTTCAGAATGTCAATGATATCTCCAAATTTACAAATTGGGCTTCTACAAAAGTTTTTGGGTTTCTTGGTGACTTTGCATTCTAACTTCTTTATAAATTTCGTAAAAATTAGGTTCTGGGTTTTTGAGAAATGACATAAACCGTGTGACTATGTTTATTTATATAAGGACTTGAGATTTTTATATGGCTGATAGAAAATGAAATTTAAGTTGATATGATTTGTTTGAAATTTATAATGATATATGGATCTTATATTTAATTTTGCATTTATAGGCAATTTAGTCAATATGAGTTTATTGGGAAACCAAAATCTTTAATTAGATTAATTTATGGCATTTGACTATTATTTTTATTTATTGAAAAAAAAAGGTTGTTTGGAAATCATAATGCTTATGAACCTGTCTTCAGTGAATTGTGAATTGAAAGCTATTTGGTTCAATTTTGTGTAAAAGAGGAAATTTTCTTGTATATGTCATATGGATGCAACTGTCATTGTTTTGCAAGTTAAATAGAATAATTAGTGATTTTTGGAATTATTTATTACTTTTATGTTTAAAAAAAAAGGGGATTGTTTGAGAAATTGATTTACGAACCAAAGATGTCCTTTTTAAATGTAATAGTGTTTTCTATTTCTTTATATGATGGGTTGTGTAAGCATGTCTTTCTGCTAGTCCTTTTGTGTATGTGATATTAGACCTTTTATGTCAGTTTCCATTGTGGTCTTGTTTTGTGAGTAGGCCAAGTTAATTTTGTAACCCCAGTTGGTTAAACTTGAATGGTGGGGTTGTGTACCCAAGTGATTTATTCAATTTTACATTTGAACTTCTTTTTTTTATGGCTTTTTGGTTATGCCTTGGAGTGCCCTTGGGGGATTTTTGTTTAGTGTCATAAGGTTGAGTGGCTTTTGAGTGGGGGTCGTGCCCAAAGTGGTAAGCATGATAACCCATCGAAAGTTTGTCTAAGTAAGTGATAACTTAATAAATTATTAGGGGGTTTGGTAGATGAAACACTAAGTAAGATAATTGTGCCTCGCTCATGGTTGAGTGCTATTACAGACTCAAGATGTAGTGAGAAGGCCTGAAATGACAAACCAACAACCTTGTCTTCACGAAAGGATGTGTTGGGTCCACATGAGACTTGAATGAGGCGGGGGGTTCGGGAGAGGTTACTAGGGTAACCCAGTGGATGGGGGCCGAGACCTATGGAGGCCTGCCAGGGTAACCATACCAAGCTATGTGATGACACTCTTCCCTTATGTTCACTAGTGTGCAATTTTTGTTGATCTTGCTTGGAGCACTTTTGTGGGAGTCATATCTGTTTGTTTATGCTTTTTGTGAGTACCTGATATTCATGGTAGATCATGTGACACTTATGATGGATTGCGAGGATTTAGTTTCACTGGTGCTCCAATTGTTCTCTGGTATTTACTCCATATCATGTTTTAGATGGATCCTCTTTCCTCTTCTTGGATTATTCATGTATCTCTTGGACCCTATGTGGTCATATGTATTATTTTCTTTTGTACGCCTTGATGGCAGGATGTAATTGATGTGAACCTTATATATTTTTCATCTTTATTTATAGAATGGCCTTGCACTTGAAGTAGACCCGAAGATGTAGCCCATTAGGGGTGAACTCCGATATCAATCGGTGTTGTATGGTGTATGTGTTCATCTGGTTCCTTTTAATTTTGGATGTATGTATGGTATTATGGTTAAAATGTATAATGTAGTTTAGACAATATTAATCTTATTGCATGTATGAAGTTATCAATTAGATGCAGTAATATGGATGATGATGGATGTAGCTTAATGATGTAATGTAGCTAATGTCAGATGTATATATTCAATCATGCTAGTTAAATCTCTTATGGAATTTAATTTCTATGTCCTTGTGGTAATCATTTTATCACGAGTAGGTTTAATGATTCTCATTGTTAATTGGATTAATAAACTTTAATGTTCATTAGATTAATCGAGTAATCTTCGTTGGAAACCTTTTAGGAGTTTAAGTTAAGTCTTCCGCTTGTGCAAATGTTATTGCAATGTTTAACTTAATGCATCTTAAAGTTCATTAATGTTTAAAAAAAAATATTTGCACTCTTTTCGAGAGTTTTAGGTGAATCCTTTAGGGTTTCTTGGTGGGGCATTACACAAACGAAACTTGACCCTCCCTTCCCCCATTTTTCGTTGTGTAAAAAACCTGTAAGAAGCTAATCTAGAACACGTGTAACTTTTTATATGATTTTCACTTAAGCTTTTCATTTCTATAATGAATTAAAACATAAATAACCATTTTAATGGAAGTAAAATAAAACACGTCTCCACTTCTTCTAACACTAGTCAAATAATTTTCTAGATAGTGAATCAATAGAGCTATTTTTTTAACTACATTTAAAATCTAGGAAGTTAGTATAGGCAAATACAAAATATATATATGGGTAGCTAGGTAACTTAATTCTTATGATTCTCGTGATAGGAAAAACACAACATACTGGAGAAGGAGTGGTTTATGCATTTTTCATTTCCCTTTTCCCTTTCTTTTACTTTAGATTTAAAGGAAACTAATTTGAATACAAGGAAATACATAATATGCAATTCTTTTTCTTTTGAACTTTAAGAAATTAGCAAATAGATAATACATTTCTTTCCATTCTCCATTCATTTTAGATTTCTAGAAGACAAGAAAAGAACAAATAATTTATCCTCTTCAAGGGCACAAGTATTTTACATAACATTTACAACTCTATTATTAACACTTTAACAATATGCTTCCAAAATATTCAATAAGGATAAGTTTATGTGGTAAAAATATTTTCAGGATATCTACACAAATAAAAAAGGTGCATATTCCCCCAAATTGGCAAGCTCTTCAACATCTTACAAAACTACACAAGGTGCACATTTTTTTCCAATGACCAAGGTGGTGCTCACCTCCCAACTATTGGCTTGAAAATAAGCCACCTCGAGCTGGAAGATATCCAAGGAGATTTGGTACACATGAAAATTAAAACAATAAGAAGAGAAAGAAATACACATAAAACATAGCTAACACACCCAACCAAAGAGTTTTCACATTCACAAGAACCTTCACAAGATTATCAAAGAGGGAAATGAGTTTACATTTCAAAAAAGGGGCTCGGACAAGCCCATCCCTTCTTCCCTTAGTGTGCACTCCATGGGTGCCATGTTTCCATCTTTGTGTGTCAATTATTGATGACATCATGCCCACTCTTTGAAATGTAGTTTCTCATCAAGCACTAAAGTATGAGTTTATGTTAATGTGTATGGTGACAAGTGGCATCCTTCTATCGTAGTGTAAATTCTCATAAGTATGATGCACAATTATTTTATAATGCAACTTTGCCTACACATTTCCTTTTGAAGCCACATGAAGGCTCTCTAGCGAAACATGGATTCCATGATATTTGAGTGAGATGATGTGGCCTCTGTCATGCCCAAACTTTTGGGCAAAAACACAACAATTTTTTTTTTAACTACACTATAATACTTGATGTTCTAAGTTCAAAAGGTAAGATAACTTAATTAGTTTCACTAAGGATAACTCAAGTGTCATGAAGAATGGGTTTCTAAAGTGAGCGATAAAATATTTAATATAATTAGGGGACTTAGGATTGATTCCCAACTCCTAAGCGGTTTAATAAACATATTAGATTTTAACATACTTAACAATTACGATAATTACCATTATCTAAATTGAATAATTTATTCCTATAAGGTCTACACAACCTTTATAATTAATTAATTCATCCAAATAAATTCTCCAATTATGATTATATTATGTGTTAATATTATTCCCTTACAAAATTTAATTAACCCAACCCATTAATTTAACATTAATATAAATTAATTGTATTAATATTAATTATTGAACTAAGAAAGGGAGTATAAAGTTTCAAATCGTCAAATAAATTTTAATCCAATAGTCTACTATCTTATTTAATACAATTTTAATCTTACTTGAACTAAAACTAGTTTCATTGTTTTAATTACTCATTTATTCATTTAAAGTTACTTAATATAAGTAGAGTAATGTTGTTATAACATTAATATTTAATTAGATCTATCAATAGCAAATCGTCTATTTGTTATTTATTATTAATACAATTCTTTGTATTAAATATTAATTAAATTAACAAGGGTATTCATTTCCCCACATTAATATTGCTCCAATATATATATGCACACACACACACACACACACACACACACACACACACACACACACACACACACACACACACACACATATTACTTATAATTTAACTTGATTTAAGAATCCCTTTTAAAACATGCCCTAACTTTAAGTTAGGGCATTTTTTTTCTTTATAACTCTTATTGCCCTCACCCTAGGGTTTCGTATTGTTAACTTTACATTTTGCAGGATTGAAGAGCCATGGAGGATGGCGGCGGAATTGAGCATGGTGGCGGTCCATTTGTTGCCAAGCAGGGGCGTGAGGGGAGGCCATGCTCTTGGGGCACAAGGCACACAGGGAGGCCAAAGCCATCCTTGTAGGCTGCGACCTACACTGGCGGTCGAAGCCGTCCTTGCGGGTCGCGACCCACAGTGCGGTTGAAGCCGCCCCTATGGGTCGCGGCCCGCAGTGACGGTTGAAGCCGTCCCTATGGGTCGCGGCCCACAATGTGACCGAGCCGCCCCTGTGGGTGGCTTTGCGACCCATAGTGCGACTGTAGCTGCCTTGTGGGTCGCGACCCATAGTGGCCTCCCGAGGCAGCCGGGGAAACTCTCAATTTATTTATTTTTACAAGTTTTTTTTAATTTAATACACACACACACACACACACACATCTGTGTATATTTATATAAATAGATAAAATGCATATATATTTTTATTATTGTGTCTTCACAATGAATTTGCCAATCAAATATTTTAACAACATTTATTAATCTTCAAGTTATATATATATATATAGACACACACACACACACACACACATATATCTGTGTATATTTATATAAACAGATAAAATGCATATATATTTTTATTATTGTGTCTTCACAATGAATTTGCCAATCAAATATTTTAACAACATTTATTAATCTTCAAGTTATATATATATATATATATATGCTCAAAAATACACTCACTGTATTTTTTTCCAGAGATAGTTAAATACATCATTTAGTTTATATATGTTTTTCTTTTAACAACAACTTTAGTTTATAGGCAAGCATTATATATATTTGTAGCAAATACATTTACTGTGAGCAGGTTTATTTTATTTATCAGCAACATTAGCATTTCTTTACTTGCATGCATATACATACATACATACATACATACATACATACATACATACATACATATGTATATGTTTTTTATGTATATGTACACACACACACACACATATATATATATTTATATATATAGACATATTTTTCTTTTACTGTGTCATTTCCAGATTGATGTTTTATAATAGCATTGAAATACATTACATGTAATGCATTTATACATTCATATAAGCCAAATTATTTATATTCTGAAAAATATATCCACTAAAATGTTTTAGAACTACTTTATTTACAACATTGATCTTTTTATTTATTTAAATACTAACCACCAATATAACTGAATGCAAATAAAAGAATATTCACAAGTTTAAACATATGAAATATATTTTTTGTGATTTCTTTCTTTCTTAACTAGGAATCAACAAGCAAAGGAAATAACATTGAATATAATGAAATAAAAGCATTTCCCTTTTCTGTTTTTAAATCAGAAATTAACCTTCATTATCATGTATGTTTAACCTTTTCCATTCATTGACAAAATAAATAACCAACAATCATAATGCCCTTTTTCAACAACATATAGGAATAATATTTGAATGCTTCTTTGACTCCAAAGTAATGAATAAACAACAAGTGATAATACAACTTGTTTTTTTTCTATATCCACTTTACAATAATCATTAAATTACAACTATCAAGCCTCTCTTTTGTTTACAAGTGTTGGTGTAAATAATTATTCATCATGGATATTATTACACTTTACTTAAGTTTACTTAGGATAATGCATTTCATAGTAGTTTGGGTATGAGACACTTGAGTGTTTGTGCCACATTGGGATAGTGTGTGTAGGAGAAATTCCACCTTTTATGGTGTTGATTTTGTTGTTACACTCCACTCTTATTGTTACACTCCACATTTAGTGGGTGAGCCACCTCATGTGGACTATTATATTAATTCTCCTACCTACCCACACCTATTTCCTACCTACCCTTGTTTCTTATTGAGCCACATGTCATGTTTGTGTGCTCACATATCCCTAGCCTTGCCTATATAAGCAAGCTCATCTACATTGTATGTAGCTATGTAAGTTGATTATTGTCGATCATTTTTGTTGATGAGAATACAGTTTATTCTTGTCCCATATTGTGTCTCTATTTTGTACATTTCATTGAGCTCTTGATCTTGGCAAAATCCAATATGGTATCAGAGCCATTGGGGCTTCATTGATTCGTCTTGAAGAGACATAATTGCGACGTCAAGAGGCAGATCTGAGGAGCAACATCTTTTGGAGGCGTCCTAGACCAGATTCGACCTCGCCATTGCGTCCAGAAGGCCGTTTCCATGAATTTTGGTTATAAAGTCGGCCTATTTTGGTGAGAAATTTTTTTTCTCCAATTTTGCTATATTCATACGGATTTTCAATTTTTTTATATAATTTTTCGAAAAACAAAAAAAAAATTTCTCTGAAAATTTTCGAAAAATAAAAAAAAAATCAAAAAATTCCGAAAGCAAAATTTTTTTTTTGAGAAAAATCAAAATAAAAAAAAATAAAAATAAAATAAAATAAAAAAGTGATTTTTTGGGGGTCCGCAGACCCCCCCTGTGACCCCATACTGCAGGTCTGTGCGCAGCGCCCATACCCTGCAGGTCTGACGCCGCCGCCACGTCCCGTCACATCCCGGCCCGCACGTAGACGTCAGCGCCGTCGGCCCGCCCGTGCCTTGTTCCGACCGCTACAGCACCGATCTTCGAAGCCCGCAACTGCAGCGCCGCTCGTACCCAGTGCCGGCCCCCGCCGGCCCTCGCGTCCGCTTGCCCGTCTGCGCCGACGCCCAAGTCGAAGCCCGTAGCTGCAGCGCCGCTCGTACCCAGTGCCGGCCCCCGCCGGCCCTCGCCTCCGCTTGCCTGTCTGCGCCGGCGCCCAAGTCCGCCGCCACCGGCTTCCTCTCCGGCAGCGCCCGCTTCACCACAAGGACACCAGTCACCCAGATCGGAGGACCCGCGCCCGCCACGTGGCAGGCGGCCACTGGCCCGCGGGTACAAACCTTGACACGTCGAATTTTCGTACAGCGACACGCAGGCCATCTGTACGCATAGTCATCTGCCACGTGGCTCTTCCAGTCAGCAAATCCGTACGGTACGGACTACACAGTCACCTGCCACGTCATTCCGTCTGTACAGTACGGACGCCCAGTCAGCAGAGGGCGAAGTTTTTGCGATGGTCATACGGTCGTCAAATTTAACCCATTGAATTGCTGATGTCAGCACCATGTTAGCGTTTTTCAAAAATTTGGCAGGCCCCTCTCATTTGCATTTTTGATTTTGCAGTTCAACTTCAAATGGCCATAACTTGCTCATTTTTGCTCCTTTTTGGATGCAATTTTTTTTGAAATGGGCTAGAATTTCGTGCTCTCCACAGTGGTGAAGAATTTTTTTGATTTTGATGCACTAATTTGTCAGAAAATGCAGTTTTTGGTGACTGTACCTGAGTAATCCCAGTTTTTGCAACTTCAGAGGCTTCGTTTGGGGTCATACGACCTCCTTTTTAGGTGCCATTTTTTTTGAAAGTGTGTATTTTTTCATCTACTTTCACATGATACTATCAGATTGATGCCATTGTAAGTAGAAATTGTACTTTCAGATTTTGGCCATTTTTGGCTCTCTTGGTACTTGTATATTTGCTTGAATCTCAGGTAGATTCATTGCACTATTGATTGAAGTCTCTTGTATCTCATTTGAGAAATTGTAAAATTTGCATCATAAGTCCACTTTGCCTTGTTTTGCAAGTGGCTCATTGTAATCACACTAAGTATAAAGTGCCAAAATCATCACTTTAGGGGGGGTACATTGATTGAGTGAATTTGGGGGGGTGTCTCTTGCGCTTTTGTGCTCTTGTGTTCCTTCCTTTTTGCTGCTATGGGTTCTTCTAAGTTTCCTCTCTTAACTCCACATAACTATGCTACTTGGAAAATTGATGCATGGAGTAAACTTATGGAAAAAGGACTCACTCATTACATTGATGGAACTATTGTTGCTCCAGCTGATCCTAAGGCTGATCCAGTTGGTCACTTAGATTGGCTCACTAAAAATATCATGGCAATTGGTACCTTAAGAAAGTATGTATCAAAGGAGCTCATTTTTCATATTGAGAAGTGTACTCTAATCAAGGATGCTTGGCAAAAGTTTCAAGACTTGTATGGTCAAGTTGATGAGATTAGGGGATATCAAATTGATAGTGATCTCACCATGTTAGATCCCAAGAATTTTGATACTATACAAGATTATGTCACTAAGGCAAATGAGTTGAGGGCACAACTCAAAGATTGTGGCATTGATAAAAAGGATACTCAATTGATATTCAACTTGATAGGCAAGCTTCCACAAGAATATGCAACATTTGTTTCTAGTTTCCAAACCCATAGGATGACAATGGGTTCAAGCTACACAATGCCTACATTTGATGCTTTCAATGAAATGTTGATGATGGAACAAACTAAGTTGATAAGCATGGGCATTCTTAAGGCTTCTAAGTCTCAAGCATTAGTGGCAAATCAAGGGAACAAAGGAAATCAAGGAAAGGACAACTCAAACAAGAAGAAACGACAATCAAAGCCTAAAGAAAAAGCACCATCTTCTCCACAACAAGGAGATTCATCCTCTTCCAAGAGAGATAATTCACCAAAGAAGGAAAGACCTACTTGTGCTTATTGTAAAAAGATTGGTCATGAGGAGCATCGTTGCTATTCTAAGAAGATTGATGAGCTCACACATATCATCAAAAAGCATAACATTGATTTGCCTAAAGTCTACAAGAAGGATGATTCATCAACTTCCACTTCCTCACATTCAAAAGGAAAATGGCAAGCATTCATGGCTTCTACAAGTGGAAAAACTCACTCTTTTGGAACAAGAAAAGGAAAAGCTTTATGTGCTACTATTAGTCATGATTCAAAGAGATGGCTTCTAGATTCAGGGGCTTCTCATCATATGGCATCTTCGCAGTCTATGTTCTCTACATTTGAGCCTTGCACCATGCCACAGATTTTGATGGGCAATCATACATACATGGATGTGATTGGGAAAGGATCTATTGACATTGGGGATAACTCCTTCAATGATGTGTTGTGTGTACCCCACTTGACAAACAATCTCCTTTCTATCTATCAAATCACACATGGCACAACTAAGAGAGTTGTGGAGTTCACACCTGACTTAGTTTTCATTAGAGACATGGAGACTAGAGCTATCATTGCAACTGGGGTGGTTGATCATGCATCTCGGTTATACTCCTTTTCAGATTTTGTTGATGATGATGATTTCACATTTGATGATTCTACACATGATGATCACACTTATTGTGATAGTTTAGATTTTGAGGAGAACTTTGGACACTTGAACATGGGGATTCTCACATGTGACCCCATTCTTGAGTCTTGTATTCATCTCCTCATATTGATATCACATCACCTATTGCACCTGATGATGCAGATAGTGCGACAGTTTTGCCTTCATGTGATTCAGTGCAGCAGGATATTTATTGTCTTCCATCTTCAGATTCATGGGATGATTACTTGACAGACATTGCAGGTTTGTTTGTGGAATCCTACATTGCAGATTTGGGAGACATCATTGATGACATTCATCTTCTCTTTGATGAAGGTGATCCTTCTTCGATTGTTGCGAGGGAACACTCTGACCCTGTTGTTCATTCTCTACATGATCATTCTTTCGAGGTTGACATGATTGTGGATACTTATGTACAACAGTTGGAGGAGGTCTCTTTATGTTTTGAGGAGACATGTGAGTCTTTGGGACATGTTCTACATCCATCTCCACTAGATCTTGGAGTGCCTTTTTCAGTAGTGTGGCACAGTTTACCACCTTTGGAAGGGGTATCTTTCAGCATCGACATGGGGACACTTGAGCAGTTTTCAGAGATTCCTTTCATCATGAGTTTTCTTCATACATCTTCCCTTCATGATTGGGGAGACTTCATGGATACACCTTTGGTTTTGTTTCTTCCTATGGGGAGGAATGTTGTTCGACATTCGTGGAGCAGTTTCTTCATACATCGAGCTTCTATCATTGGTGCAGATTCTCCATTGAGGGGGGGTCACAGTTTGACTTCTCTTCTTCTCTCATATGGGGGGGACTTTTTCCTCACATGGGGTTTTGTTCCTCACATTCTTCTATGAGAGTTCTCTTGTATGTTTTCATCTCTCTTTTGGCAGAGGGTTTTTTCCCATTGGGTTTTTCTCTCTTTCCCCACTTTGTGAGAGATTTCATTGCATTGGTTTGCATGCATTTGCATTTGTACATGGGTACCTAACATGGCCTAGTAGCCGGGACCCATCTTGCATTGCTTAGTTGCATTGTAGACTTAAGTGCATTCCCCTAAGTTGCACTTAAGGGGGGGTGTTGGTGTAAATAATTATTCATCATGGATATTATTACACTTTACTTAAGTTTACTTAGGATAATGCATTTCATAGTAGTTTGGGTATGAGACACTTGGGTGTTTGTGCCACATTGGGATAGTGTGTGTAGGAGAAATTCCACCTTTTATTGTGTTGATTTTGTTGTTACACTCCACTCTTGTTGTTACACTCCACATTCAGTGGGTGAGCCACCTCATGTGGACTATTATATTATTTCTCCTACCTCCCACACCTATTTCCTACCTACCCTTGTTTCTTATTGAGCCACATGTCATGTTTGTGTGCTCACATATCCCTAGCTTTGCGTATATAAGCAAGCTCATCTACATTGTATGTAGCTATGTAAGTTGATTATTGTTGATCATTTCTGTTGATGAGAATACAGTTTATTCTTGTCCCATATCGTGTCTCTATTTTGTACATTTCATTGAGCTCTTGATCTTGGCAAAATCCAACAACAAGAATAAGGAGCTTTGTTACAATATTTCTTTTTTAGAATTCCAAATAAATATAATAGGAGACTTGCAAATGAACTTGACTTTTCTCCTTCCTTTAACCCAAATATGAACCTGCAAATAAAACTTATAGGTTGTGACCATGGAGGCTCACCTCCCAACCTAGGCTTACAAGAAGCCACCCCTGAGCTAGGAGAACCAAGGCTAAACGGATTACAAACAAACTCAACAATACATGCAAGAAAGACTTATACAATACATAAACTCCCAACCCAAGGATTCACATTGTCACTATGTGACTAACTTTGTGGGGTGAAGGTGGACCAAGCACCTAGAGGAGATCTGCAAGAAAGAGGAACACATGCCTTCACAAGGCTACCAAAATACAACCAACTCAAGGTCACATACTTGACCCAAAAACTTCCCTTATGTCCCCCATGGCTTACAAGCCCAAATCTCCCCTTATGATCCCCTTTTGCATAAGCATAAAACAATGCAGCCAGGGTCCCATAACCCTTGTTTATCTCTCTCTTACAAGAAGAGAGTCTCCACACTCTTAGGCTATCAAGAAACCCTTCACCCCAATGCTACTCTTCCCTCCCAATGGTGACTGTGACCTTGAAACACCCATAACACTAGAAAATCACAAAAATCACAATGACAATCACAAAGACGGATCTCAACAACCAACACCACAAATCACATATACAACAAAAGCAAATACAAAAACAAATTTCCTTCACATATAACAATGGTAATCAAAATGCATGGAAGAACACTACCAACCTTTGATCCTACAAATGGTATGAGGGATGGTTGTAGAAGAGTTGCCCAATCCACTAGTATTTTCTTCCCAAAAACTAAAAATGCATCTCCTATCCCAAATTTTCAAAAACAACTCTAAGTCTCCAATATTGGAGAGTGGGTGATCAAGATCCTAAGTTTAAATCCCTTCCTTAAGTAGGCTCTCCTCACACTTTCCAACTTCCTTGGAAAGGATGTGAGACCCCATAAGTTGGTCTTCCAAACCTCTTACATGGTTTCTAAAAATGGAAACTGAAAAAGGTAAGAGAAAGTGGGGAAGAGCAACTATCACTCAAATGGAAGGTTATCTAACCAAGGAGAAATCGTCAAAAGTTGATTTTTCGCCCATCTTGGAAAACCCACTTTTGAGGTGACTTGACACTCATATGTGAGTGGTCACATAGCTAAAATTAACCTTTATCCATAGGTATATCATATGGGCCTTCAAAAGTGTCCTAAACCTAACCACAGGAGTTAGTTTGACCTTCCAGAAACCCACCTAAAGTTTATCTATGGGTCAAATTTGAGTTGACCATTCCAATGGCTCTCTAACCAAGACTCTATTGGGACCACAACAAGATATTTGAATAATGCATTGGTTACACATATTCCCTTTAAAGGACATGTCATTGCCAACTCACATCACAACACAAGTGTCAAGTGACACCATAAAATACACATCACTTAAATACGCTTGGCATGTCCTTTTTTGGAATTAAGAAAATTAACAAATACAAATTGAACACACATTCAAGAATTCACATTTACAAATATAAACACATCACATACAAGGTGTTGTCTCTCCAAATAGACAATCCTTGGCTTTACTAATGCACATAGGTTTAGTTTGATTCTTCGAATAGTTTCCATGGTCAAATGGATTAGTTTTCTTGCACGTCTCATTTTGCACATTAGTAATCTCAAATAATTACATGTAATATTAATATATGAAAAGAGTACAAATAAGACACTTTGCATACAATTTAAATCATAACAATCAAATTATCAATTATCCAATAGAATCCACATGAAATAATTTACTCAATGGCATCATTATAATCATCATGAAATTCAATCATTCATAAGACATGCATCTATGTTTTCTAACATCATAAATGAAGTACTGCAAATTAGAAATAGATGGCATACATCATATCAATGTTATCCAATCACTAGATCATATAGAATCTATATCCATAATGCATCAAAATAAAGTATCAATAATAGGTCCAACATAAAAAATAACTGCAATGCTATGACGGCTCGGGGTAGGGCCTCACAACCTCTCCTATTCATCATTAAGTTCACAAATCACTATTTTTTCTGATGTCCATGTCATGATGAAGGACTATAGTGACATATGTCAATGCGCTATTGCAATGTCTTCTCCCTTCGTAGTGCAACTTTACTAGTTGCCTTTTCAATTTTTTTGGTGTTGTCCTACTTGTGCACTATAAATTGATCCAATATTTCATAATAGAGAAACAACCCAAATTTAATGTTCTTCACCACATTAAATTCTCTCTTATCTTTGCTTTAACCTCCTCAATCAAATTTTCCTCTTCTTCTTGGACTACCATAGCCTTTTTAGGGTTTTGAAGGTAGTCTTGGATTTATGGGTTTCATTACAACTGAGATATCTCAAGTGGGTACGTGCACCAAGATGGTGAAAATAAAGTGGCCACTAGCAAAAAAAAAATGCCTAAAATGGATGAAGTATGTGCGTGTTTTTGATAAATTCAAAAATTCCATAGGTGCTAAGGCTTGGAAAATTCGAGCCAAACTAGGTACGTGTTCTTTGAATTAAAAATGTGTACGTGTGTTAGTTAAAATAAAAACACATACATTATTTTATGAGAAAAAAAAATGCACACACGTTATAATATGTACATGTTATGGTAAACAAGAAAAATATGTACGCATTTTGCTGACATTAAGCTAGAAAAGGAACATTGCCTTAGATGCTTATTCCTTTGGCCTTCAAGTTTTTTCATTAGAATATATACAAAAAATATTTATTTTATGTTATATTTTTCTTTGTCTTTTATCTTTCTTATACTCTATGTTATTTTATGCATATATTGGCAGGATGTTTGAGATCTGTAGGAGTCATGATACAGATTCTAGATTTTAGGAGATCTTCTAATTTTTCAGACTTTGTCAAATTTCAGAAATCAGTAGGCTTCTATCATCATTCTCTTATTATCTCTCTATCTCACGCTCTTTGTCTCCCGCAAGATTTATGCCTATATATTTTCTTATCTCTCTCCTTCTCCTCTCTTTATACCTCTCTCTATCTCACTCTCTCCTCTCTCTCTAAACTCTAGATCTTATAATTTCTTAGACAGTAAAATTTTAATAATCACTAGGCTCCTATTATCATTATTTGCCTATCTCTATTTCACTCTCTTTATCTCCCTTTATCTCTAGACCTATCCCTCTTCCTATCACTCTCCCTTTCCCCTTCTCTCCCCCATCTCTCTATCTTACTATCTCCTCTCTCTCAAAGCTTTAAATGAATCTCTCTCACCCTTCTCTATAACTCCCCTCTCTTCTCTACCTACCTTAGACACATTCTTTCTTCTATAGGTCACCTCTCTCCCCCCCTCATCATCTCTCTTTATCTTCTTCCCTCTATCTACTTATCTCTATCTCTTCTCTCCCTCTCCCTACATACACCTCTCACTCCCTCCCTACCTCTAATTATATGCATGCCCCTCTCTCTGTCTCTGTCTCTCTCTATCTCTAATACTATACATCTCTCTCTCTCTCTCTCTCTCTCTTCCTCCCTGCCTCCTTCCCTCTTCATACTCTCTCTCTAAATACTTGTCTTTATCTACCCTCCCTCACTCCAACTCTCCCATTCACTTCTATCCTATAACCTCTCTCTATCTCTATGCTTCCCTCTCCACCCGTCTCTATATATCTAGGTATATATATAAATAGAGTATGGGGGAAGTACAGGATAGGTAGGTAGATATAGATAAGTAGAGAGTAAAGGAAAGAGAGAGAGGTAGAGAAATAGGTAGGGAGGGAGATTTATGTAGGTTGAGAAAGAGGCAATAGAGAGGGGAGAGAGGTGAGATTTATAGAAGTGGCAAGGGAAGGTTTAGGAGATAGAGGGAAAGATAATAGAGGTCTTGCAGGGAGGGGAGACAGTGGTAAGTTGAGAGGGGGGAAATAGATAGATAGAGGTGGAGAGGGAATGTGAGAGAGAGAGAGGTGGGGAGTGGGAGAGAGAGGTGAGATAGAGAGGAGAGAATGTGTATGAGGTAGGTAGAGAAGAGAGGGAAGATACATAGTAGAAAGGTGAGAGTTATAGGTTTAGAGATTAGGGAGATGGGAGATAATGTTGGCTTGATGATGTTTATAATGTATTCATCACTTGTTGTCATTGATGAAACACTCTCTCACACACACATATGATTACATTGACTACCAGTGTAACTTCAATTGGTTTACACTGTCAATCGGTATGTTTAAGGTTTATCTCTAACCGGTACTTTGTGTCAACTGGTATGTGCTTAAGAGATAACTTGTGGCTACACTAAGTCAGCATCAAAATGAAGATGAAGATGAAGATGGAGATGAAGTAGAAGATTCCAGGACAACGATTCACATGTTTTGTTCCAACCGGTATTGACTGTTCTAACTGGTATTTGTTTTTTGTAATAACCCACCATAAATGAATCAACAAAATTGAGTATTCTTTTTTTGTTTTGTTTAATGTAATCATTATATTTTATTCAATTGCATACTCTGGGCATCCATCCATTTAGGATTAGGTATTCATCCATCCGGGATGAGCATCTAACCATACAGGCTAGGCAATTATCCATACGGGACATAAGAGTCCATCTATCCAATACGGGATAGGCATCTACCCATACGGGGTAGGCATCTATCCAAACGAGATAGGAGATTCTCTGGCCAGAGACTCAGACTCATCAGGACCATTCGGGTCCTGAGCCACTCACTAAGTACTACACTCTTCTAACAAGAGTGCACTGAGGTTGCCGTCCTTAGGAGTAATTAAAATAATACAAGCTTGAATTCCACCTCGAAATTTGGCTTAAAGCCTCAGGAAGTCAAGCGAATCCAAACGAGATTCCTTCCGAGTATGCACTGAATTTCTTTTTCAATTTAATTATCTTATCTTTCAATTAGGATTCTTACTCAACCAAGCCTAGACCCCACCCACGAACGCCTGAGTACGAGGGACAACTCCGTCCCAAGACTGCCTACATACCCGCTTCGGCATAGGATCAAGGCGTAAAGTATGTAGTTCTATTTTCTATTCTATGGTTTGATGTAAACTGATTTGTGGGTACGCAACCCTTTCTAGGGTCAGTGTCCCAGATAGTTTCTCTGCGGTTGCTACCCACGATGGTAGCGCTTAAGCGAAGGCTCAAGGTGGCCTATTGCTTGTGGCCTAAAAATAACTAGATCCTAATTCTTATCATGAGCGTCACCCTTGACCCAATTGCAAATCACCAATATCCCTTCAAGATAAAAAAGAAATCAATTCTATGCGAGCATTTAACTTGACCATCCCTAAAAAGGGGTTTGCTATGGTTTATCTCAACGGATGTGAAAATCATTTAAAAGTTATCTTATTAAATTATCGATCCAAGGGGGATTACCCGCCCCTTGGATTTTAACTTCAAAGTGTCCCTTGTTACTCCCCGACGATTTATAGGGACGATGCCACAAACGTCATTAATGCAGCTTTATTAGGCGTTAAGTGCAGTAGTTCAACACGACAACATTACTCGTAAGCGTGACCCAGAGGCACCGTATATACCGAATGCTGCTAGTTTTGGTTTTCCCACTTCCTTTGTTTAGTTTCTAAACTAAGAGCTTATGAAACATCATGCTTGAAATATAATTATGAAATGAATGTACACAATTTAAACTTTAAATACTATTTGAAAAGAGAAATATCATTATTCTACAATTAAACGAATTAATACATGTATTGGCATGGTAATGATAATTGTGAACTTACGAGCAATTGCATGTAGATAATGAATGCGAAATAAAAGCAAGGTAAAATAGTGTCATTGCATACAAAATGAAGAAGTGTTTACTCTTATTGTAAGAATAATTAAATATAGAGTTACTGGTAATTAGTTTATACTTTTGGCGATTTTGGATCAGTCATATTAATAAGACTTAGAGATTTAAGTAAGCTTAAATTTATTGCCCAAGAATCAATTAGATCCTCAATGGATTGAGAGATCCCATTCTTTCACAATAATCTACCATACGATAATCCCTATTAATTATTAAATTTTTCCAAATTTACTTTACTAATTTTAACATTAATAATAATTATCAATAATTTATTAATAATTATTACCAATTACATTAATAATAATTATTAATAAGTTATTAATAATTATTACCAATTAACCAAAATTTATTAATAACTATTAAAAATTAATCTAAAATTTATCAATTATTAACAACTAAAACTTTATTACCAAGTATTAACAAATAAATTCCATAATAAAAAAAGGAATTTGAAATATAAATGTCATAGTCTACCCGCGCGAATATGGTATTGCGCCCATAGCAATTAGTGGGAGGGGCACCCCACGGTCCCCTCCACTACCCTGTGGCCACTACCGTAGCAGTGACTGCAGGTTAGTGGAGGGTACCGTAATGGTACCACTCCCCCTGCAGAGTTATTAACTCCGCATGCGGCCGATATCCCATGCAACCATTCACGGTACCTTCTACGTACTGCGTTGCAATGTTAATTTACTTTGCATTATTTCTCATGTGATAGTTTAATCAACTCGGTATATATATATGGTTTTCTAGATTAATTTAAATAGACAGAGAGTAGATTTTAAACAATAAGGATAAAAAAATAAAATATTAAAGTAATAATAAGGGTTCATTCACAGGAGTGAATAACCCAGAGAGATAAAACAATCCAGGGAGAATAATTCGATCCCAACAGAGTACAGATGATTGAAAGCCAGATGTTTATACAGAGATAACTTATATTTTGCTTCCTCACAGAGAGTTATTCCCAGAGATAAATAATCCAGAGTAAATAAATCGTTTCCAACCATGAAAGGTAGATGATTATGTTGGTAAATGCAAGCTTATAAATGTATTTTTTTATTTTTTAAAAATCTGATTCCCAATCTAGAACTTACAGAGATAAACTTATATTTTTCTTCCTCACAGAGAGTTATTCACAGAGGTAAACAATCCAGAGAAAATAAATCGTTTCCAGCCATGAAAGATAGATGATTATGTTGGTAAATGCAAGCTCATAATTGTATTTCCTTAATCTGATTTTCAATCTAAAATTTATAGAGATAAATTTATTCCTACAGGAAGATTTGATTGATTCATGGTAAGAGAGAAAAAAAAACAAGATTTTATTCACAGCAAGGAATTGAAAGACAATATTTTAATTCTTCAACTAACAAATATCCAATCTACAACAAGAAATTGAAAGACAATATTTTAATTCTTCAAACTAACAAATATCCAATCTACAACAAGGAATTGAAAGACAATATTTAGTTCTTCGAACTAATCCACTACAAAAACAGATTTCAACTAATTTCAGCAATATATTAAACCAAGATTGATCTAATTTCTTAAACAAATGAATCTAATTCTTATCAAAAATTTGAAACTAATGGATCTAATTTCTTAAACAAATTAATCTAATCTAATTTGCAGCAAGGATAAGATGCATAAAAATAAAATAAAAACTAAATTGAAAGAACCTGGATGCTTGAAAATGGTGTAGAATCCCCTATGAATCTCCCTTGATCCTTCAAACTTGAAAGAAGACCTCCAAAGCAAAATCTTAGCTATTCTCAAAAATGAAATATGACTACAAAAGAGAAATTTACTTGAAGAATTTCTTTATGGAATAACGAACTCCCTTTTTTGAAAACTTGTACATCTTTTATAAGAAAAATCTCCAAATTCCACTACCTAATTTTTAATTAAAAAAATAGAGATTCTCTCCCAATTTGGCCTTCATGCAAATTGATTAGACTTAGTGGGAGGAGTTACATGCAAGGTGGTGGAGAAGCCTCTAAAAGCTTCTTATTCTTCCTACAACATGTGCCATTATTTGGGTGAGGAAATTTAAATAAACAATTAAGGAAAAAAAAAAAAAAAGAATATTTTCCATGTGTGTGTGTGATTTATTATTTTTATTCCTTTATAATATTCATTCAATAGTTTATCCAAAAGAAATATAATAGAGTTTGTATTTAAATCCAAAGGAGATAAAGGAGGGTTGTGACATTTTTGTGATGAGTTACCAGCACCGATTTTTTGGCGGTCATTTTTTTGATGAGTTTTGATCACTTGTCTAGACACACCGCACCTAGGAAATTGTGTTTTGATTTCCTTAGGTCGACATAATATTTGAATGTCTATTTAAAGACATCTTAGTGAAGCATTTTGTAGAGGAGATTTATGCGAATACTGATATGCATCAAGAGTGAAAGGTTTTGTTGAAGAGCGATAAGTGTTAAGATGAAGAGCAGTGTTGAATGTACTTAGAAGGATCTGATCAAGCAAGTATTGTGCTACTCAGAATATATCAAATAATTCTTGTTGTTTCTAATAATTACAACAGAATCAAATCCCCTAACCGGGTAATCTCTAACAAGCTTCATTGTACAAATCCTCTAACAAGGTGATCCATTAGTTTGGATTCTCAAATCCTCCAACAAGGTTACTCTTAACAGGGTATAAGCTTCTAATCAAGATTTGAGATCTCTAACAAGATTCACTCCTAGCAGAGCACTTTGTAGACCTTAACTGGTCAGTTATCTATTACAGCAGATAGTTAACTTGTGAGTTCCATCTCACCATGGTTTTTACCTATTTGGGTTTTCCACGTATAATCACTTGTGTTATGGTGGATGCTTTACTTTTTGTGGATGTTGTTATATCATTTTGGATAGCATTTATTTTATTTAAATGCTTGGTTAAGTTCATCTACGGTTAGTGTTTGAAGTAGTGTTTTATTTGGTGTCACTGATTCACCCCCCTCTTAGTGCTTTTCAAGTCCATGAGATAATAATATAGAGAAATGGGGGAGGGAGATAGAGAGAGATAGGTCTAGAGATCGAGGGAGACAAAGAGAGTGAAATAAAGAGAGATAGAGAGAGAATGATAATAGGAGCTTAGTGATTATTGAAATTTTCTTGTTTGAGATTTTATAAGATCTGGAGATTGGGGAGAGAGGAGAGAGTGGGATAGATATAGGTAGAGATGAATGAAAATGAGAGAGATAGGGAAATTGATAGGTCTAGAGCTTGGGGAGATAAAGAGCATGAGATAAAGAGGTAGCAAGAGAATGATGATAGGGGCCTACTAATTACTGAAATTTGACTAAGCCTAAAAATTATAAGATCTCCTAAAATCTACAATCTTTACTATGACTCCTAGAGATCTAAAACCATTTTTAAACATCTTGCCAATCTACATCCTTATACTTATACTTAAATGTTATAAGAAAGATAATAGACAAGGAGAAAATATAACTTATGCTTAAATGTTATATTATATGTATATATCTGATGATAAAAAACTAATGCAAGGCCAATAGAATTAGCATCTAAGGCCATGTTCCTTTTCTAGCTTAATGCCAGCAAAACGTGTATGTGTTTTGCTTGTTTACCATAGCATGTACCCATTACAACATGTGCATGTTTTTTTCTAATAAAAGCATGTACACATGTTTTTTTATAAAATAACGCATACACATTCTTAATTCAAATAACACGTACGTGTTTTGCCTCGTACTTAGCCTTGGATGACAAGCCTTAGGCTTGTGAGCTTCATTTCCCTCATTTTTACATGTTTTCTTCTTCCGATGTGGTTTCTCAACTTCCTCATCATCAGGTTTACATTTTATCAAGTGGGTATTTGCAAAATTACCACCATAATTTCACATATCTTCTAAATTTTTTAACTGTATTATTTTTAAAAAGATTTGAACAACATTTACATATTAGTTTAAATTTCTTTTACCAATGTGTCCAAAGTTTTCAAAGACATATGTGTACCTTTTTTAAAATAACTTTTGAACTACATGTCCAAATTTGAAATAAATTATATATTATTGTTCTACACTTCATTCTTTACACCTTTAAAAAAAATAAAATTCATTTTTTGATTATTTTGGTGCAATTTATGTGACGTGCACAAATATGTACCTTATTTTGAAGATGAGTCCACTTTGAAGAATCATAAAAAAATACTCAACAAAAAATTACAATTCTAGTACTCAGTCTTAATTATCTTTCTACCAAAGGGTTTTTCAAAAATATTAAATACAACTATAAATTTTTCAAATGACACGCACACCAAACACTATGTTATGTTTTGCTAAAAAAATAAGAACACTTTTGTGTGCATGAAATATTTGACCCCCTTAATCTTATTAATTTTTGAAAAATTTTAGTAGTTTGAAAACTAGATTCAAATTACTACAATTCTTGTTCTTTTGGTATCTTCAAATTTGGAGTGGACAAGTCTCAAATTGCTCCTCCAAGTTCAAGTTTAGCCAATTTCAGGAAAAAAAAAGAAGAAAAAGTGGCCACTTATACCCCACTTTTTGTTCATCATCTTGATGCACTTACACAAGTTCTTTCAATCTCCAAAAGATTGATATCCTCATCCTCTACCTCCGAGGGCTCTGCTTCCTTTGAAGCTACCCTTCTTATTTTTACCTTATTCTAGCCCTTCACTCATGGCAAGTTCTAGATAATTTTATTTCCCTTCATTTTGATTCAAGTACTTCTCATTTTACTCATTATATTTATAAGTTGTGTTTATTGTAGGTATTTTCACATATGGAACAAATATAGTAGCATATCTTGTCTTTTCATCTCTCAAGAAACTTTGGTTTAATAACCAAAGCATAACAGGGACCTTGGTGGTCCCTTACAATTTTCTTCCAAAGATGTTTGTTCAGATGGTGCTACAACATCAGGGCATAAAAATGCTACTAGTTTTCTCATGTAAGCTACACATGATGTTTGATTTGATAAACCTACTAATAATATTTATAATTCTATGATTGCCTCCAATATATTGATGTTCATCTTGTTTTGGTCATTAATATTGAGATTATTATAGATGATGTTCTCTATTATTCTGAGTTTGCTTTGATATGCAAATCTATGGGTACATTTTGATGTTCTCTATCATTGAGATTTGTGACATGGTTTAACAACCAAAGGTTAACGGGGTAATAAAACTCAGTTCCCTCATTTTGAGGGCATGAAAGGGCCTTACCATGTCCTTATTATCTTTCATTTTCTCTCCAATTTGTTATATTGGGTTATGCTAATAGATCAAATCAAAGGGCTTAGACACTAACATGGAGTCATTATGGCATTATATTTCTCTTTTACCATCTGTTGTCTAATGTAATGCGAACAACAATTAACTATAGTAACTTGAGCTTAAGATATGTGTAGGTAATGAGTAATGAATGCACCATATGAATCCCTACACTAGATGATGATGGGGATGGTGATATATATGTATTATTATTACTTATTTCTCATATACAACCTTACAATTTCAACATTCTCATTAGTTGATAGAGTTACAAGTTCCATTCTCATTAGGATTAGTAGGAAAACAATAACACCTCTTTGTGAATGAACCTTCCCTCCCCCCAAAAGTTAAAACTCTAGCTATAAAAGAAGAAATAATTAATTATTGATGATTCAATTGTTGAATGGTAGATGGCATTTATGCTCCATCTAGCACCCATGTATAGCAACTTTATTTGAATATGATTATTTAATTTTGATACTTTATCTCAAATTAGCAAGCAATATACATTTTTTTAAAACCTCTTAAAAATTCTAGGCTTCTTTATTGACCCAATGCTACTTTAACATTTATAAGGAAGTTTATATAATTTATATGTTTAGTATCACATCTAAACATATTTTTGCACCCAAATGTCATTGATCAAACACACCATTTACACCAAATCAAAAGGTGTCAAAACTCATTTTTGCATATATGTATACACATATGTATGTATATATGTATACACATATGTATGTATATATGTATATATATGTACACATATATATAGATACATATATACATACATAAATACATACATACATATACATATATGTATATATGTATATATATGTATATATATATGCATATGTATACATATACATATACATATATACATATATGTATATGTATACATATACATATACATATATGTATATGTATATATGTATATGTATATGTATATGTATACATATACATATACATATACATATATGTATATGTATATGTATATGTATACATATGCATATATATATATATGTATATATACATACATATATGTATACATGCATATATGTATGTATATATGTATATATATATATATATATATATATATATATATATATATATATATATATATATATAGACACACACATACACACACACACAAATACACATACATACATACATACATACATATAATGTTTGTATGTACATGTGTAGAATGGTGTGTATATGTATGTATATATATATACATACACACACACACATATATATATACATATATACATGCATACACATACATACATACATACATACTTATACATCACACACACACACACACACACACACACACACACACACATACACCCCGCTTCTCGAAACCCAAAAATCTTATTGGCTTTATGGTGCAGGAGCACCTCATCCCTTCAAGGGCCCATATGTGGGGCATGATTTAGTTTGTTTTTGTTTTATTCAAATAAGGTTTATTTAGACCCAACATGATGTAATAAGGCCAATAGTGCCAATAAAATGTAAAGGTTGAGTCGGTTGAGTCATATGTCTTGAAAATTATCAAATTGCTCACATAGGGCCTAGTGGTCAAAACAAGTCAAAATGGAAATAATAAAGTTGTGGGGAGTATTTTGTGTCATTTTTAATGATTAGAACATGTTATTTAACCTATTTGGTGTATCGGATGATCAATAAGTATAATAAACCAAAAGTTGTCAAAAAGCAAGAAATGATGTCAATGCAACTTTTCAAAGTTGCTTGACAACATTTGCAAAAAGGTTGGTTTTGGGTTGTTATAGTTGGTTGGTCAGTTGGGAATCCTTATAATTCTATAAATATGGTGAAAAAACTCCTCAAAAACATGTAATTATGGGAATTGAAGTCTTTGGCAATAATAGTAAGTGGTTTCCTTGCACATTCTGTGTTTTTCCTGAACTTTCCTCACATTTAGTCTGCAATTTGTTAGTTTTCACCATTGCTATGTATTGCACATTAATTAAAATGGTTTGAGGGTTTAAGAATAGTAAGTAACCTTTCATTTCCTTCAAGTTTCATGTCATTTGGTGTTTTTTTGGCAAAGATACAATAAGTTCTCTCAAAATTGTCAAAACCCAGAACTAGGGCAAACTGAGACAGATAATGCTATATCTTTTTGTTCTTGGTTGATCAAGCCACACAAATTGGTGGAAATATGTAATATTATGTAAATTATCATACCATTATTGTTGCAGGGTTCCATGATAGGTTTTTCACATGGTTTGAGGCATGAAGGTGACTGAAAACTTGCCTTAGGAAGGTTTGACTGTCACAAGAAAAATACAGTCCTGATACAGGGTCAATATCTCAAAACTTACCTGTTGGATCTTTCTTATTTTTTGATATATTATTCATACCCTAGTTTTATAGAGTCCCACTGGAGGGATCTTCAAAATATGTCCAATTGAAAAAGTTATTCATTTATAAGTGAGCGTGTGTCAAAGAGGCTAGTAAATTCTTGTTTAACAGTAACCTTTTGTACATGTTGAGGGTTGGATCAGAGTACATGGTGTTTGATAATTAATGGTTGGTAGGAGTGTTGAGAGGGTGTGTGAAAGTTTCAAGGCCCTATAGAAATTGATGGTAGCCTTCAAACAAACTTAAACTCCCTTTGGTTTATGACTGTCCTCAATGCCAAGAAACCTATCCTAATTGGTCTAGAAGGTATGATTGAGTTCATAGGCAAGAGCAATATGTGTGGAGTTTTATTAAATATTATGGAAAACCTTCAGAAGGGGAAGTGTTTAATCATTGTGAAACCTCAACAATGTGAAGTATATTCCTAAAAGGTGTAAGGCTTGTGTGTGTGGGTGTGGATGCTCTACATCACTTTATCTGCTACTTCTGTTAAGCTCAAGTCCACACACACACACACAATTTACTCACAACTTGAGAACTTTGTAATTCCATATTTTGATGCTTATCTAGGTTCTCTCACTTTTATGTGCATGTGTTGGTGTTGTAAGAAATAAATTTCAACCGTTAGTCTTTGAAAATTTGCAGGTACGAAGGGAAGCTTGTGAAGCAAGCGGTGAAGGATGTTCTCTAGACACTAGATGTGGCCAAACGAAGGTATGCATTTTATTACATTTTTTCTTTGAATATAGATGAATTGCAATAAAAATTAAAATTGATGGGTGTGATTGTATTTCTTTCACTTCTCTCTAACAAATGTTATTCAAAAATTTATTTTGTGTGAAAGATAGACTGCATATTGATAGTATGTTGCAGGTTAGAGCGTTGCATGTTGCTCTTGGAATAGCTGGGTTTTAGCCCACTCTCCCAATAATGGGTGTCGAACAATTTTTCAAAATTATAGTAGCAAAATGCTTAGGAGTGACATTGATCATTTTTTTAAAGTGTATTGACCTAATAGCATTGTAACATGTACAAATATAATGTTTAATAAAAAAAATTATCGGAAGGGGCTAAAAATCCCTTTTTAAGACCTAAGGAAATAGAAAGTGGCCATGGTTATTTCTTAAGGTCGTGTGTTTGTCACACAACTTAAAGAATGGTCGATAGGCCAACGCCATTCTTTAAGATCTTTATCTCGTTTTCTTTGCATTTTTTAATAATCTTGATTAATTTAATTTTAATTTAAAAATTTAATAGTTTTGATGTCAACATTAAAGTTATTAAACACAAATTTGAAAATAAATTTGAAAACACAAATATGAATCACAACACAAATCCCCCTTCAAAATTCACAAAGGATAATCATAAATTACCCATAACCATGTCACTATAATTAACATATGTGCTCATCACCAAAGACATTGCCTTATTCGATCATCACATATTAACATTATATGTAAATTGCATAACAAATTGCTTTTAAAGCATTAATAATTTATAATTTTTATTAATACATCACCACAAATCATAAAATATGGCCACTTGGCGTTTAATCTAGTTATAATCATCACATTTAAAGATAAATAAAATATAATGTATGTGTTGTGTTGTGTGGTGTTGTTTTGTGTGGTGTGGTGTTGTGTTGTATTGTGTCATTTTGTGGTTGTCTTAGGTGAATTAGGGGAGGCCATGCAAGCTCCCACCTTCACGTGGTTGACCTTATTAGTAGAGAATGTTTGAATAAAATATTCTTGAAGCTAAGAGAAGATTATGTGTAAAGATTCTCATTTGAAATAAGCAATGTCTTATATATTTAAGATAGTTCATATTACAATTTTAAATTAAAGAAATTTGTAATATCAAAGGTGACCTAAAAATAATTTTAATTTTGCATTATAATTTTAATATAATAATTCTCTTTATGAATTTAGATCTTGTTTAGAACCTTAAAAAGAGACAAAAATATATTTTAAAGACTATAAGACTATATATTATTATATTATTTTTTTTTGTTGGTCAAAGCAAAAATAGATACACTACAAACAATTGTAGTCCAATGGGGTTGCACTAGGAAAAAAAAAGAAAAGAAAATACATCCAACTAAGCCTACACAACAAAGTCAACAAGACTCTAACATGTAAATAAATTCACGACTATATGATAACCAACTATATATAGCTGAACCATAACTTGTGAACTTATTACATTTAAAATCTAAACATGTCTTGTAGTTGTCTAGCACATTTGATGCCACCTTCTTTAAGTTGCAAAAACCGACACTTTATCTCATTTATATGTCTGTTGTAGGTTTTCTCCTTCAACTGTGAACATAAAAAGACAAAATGAAACATAATGTCACAGTAAAAATTTAGAATATCCACTTCCTAATGCAAAATGTGATCAGAAAACATTGTAGAACATCCACTTTTCCAAATGTGCAACAAAATACACTGCCTCATAAAATCAACAATCATATTCTTATGCAGTCTCAAGCCAAAAAGTGCCTCTTTCCACCATACAGAAAAACCAAAAATAGAAGGAAAGTGATTAAATATGATATTCCATTTCTTCATTCTCAAATAGTCCCAACAAATGTGTTTTAAACTTTCCCTACTGTGACAAAATGGGAAGTTATCTGATTGTAATTTCAAATAGTTTAATTTCTCTCCTCCTGGTAACTTATGATGCAAGATTTTCCAAGACAATATTTGAGCATTTTCTTCCGCCTTAGTCTTCCAAATTTGAGCACTTAAGCTTCTCCAATTGTTTTCTTTCAATCTATAGTTCCATTTGTTATTATGTCTTGGATTTAATTTTAATGACATAAACGATTTATGGTAAATCTTATTCAAAGGAAAACAAGCAAATAAATAGTTATCAAGCCACTGCCAATCCTTGAAGAAATTACACTACATGGGTGTGCAAAGCTTTAGAAGAAGTTCCATAGGGACCAAAGATTTAACAAAAACCAAGAACCCCTTAACTCTATTAATTAGATCAAAAGAACTTTTAGAAATTTGCTAGTTGGTCCAATCAAGAGCATTGAAGTCCCAAATGTCTCCAAACTGTCTTATCCCTTTCTTGAAAAAATAATAGGCTTGTTTTGGAAACATGGAAGTCAATGGTCGCTCTTGATATTGAATCAATCGATTCCACCAAATAGAGGAGTTAGCAAAGCTTAAACCATGCTGCAATGAATCTTTCCTCCAATCTAGAAATTGACATACTTGTTTCCAAGCTTTCCAAATGGATTGCAATGAGAAGGAAGCTTTAAGACGAAAGAAAGGGGCTAATAAATTTTTATCCAATCATTCCACATGTTGCCACCTTCTATTCATATAATAAAATTCTATTTAGTGCCACACTAATATTTTCCATTGTTCATTGCCAGACACAACCCTTATTATCCACTTTGCAGCTAAACAAATTCCTTGTGTATTGGGGTCCAAGAGATCCAAACCACATCTATTTTTTCGTTGCATGCAGCGTGTCCAAGAAGAGGATTTAAAATCCATTTTTCCATCCAAATTGGTCCATAGGAATTGCCAAATGAGCTTGTTAAGGTCTTCATAGCCCTTTTTAGAGGGCATCCAACAAGAGATATAATAGACATGAGAGGCTAGAAAAATACAGTTTATCACTTGAATCTTTCCAGCTAATGAAAGGTATTTATTACCCCAATTGAAGATTTTGTGTTTCAATTTTATGATAAACTAGTTCCACATATCATGGAGAGATACCCCTAGCCCAAATGGGATACCTAAGTACCGAATAACTTTCCCATGCTTAATTTGCTTCCATTCTGGAACCAAATCTAACTGTAACATTAGAAATTCAGTTTTATGATGAACGAGTTTCGAACTAGAAACAAAACAATAGAAATCAAGGACCTCCAAAATACGCATAAATATTTTTGATTCAAAATTTTGAATATAAAGCAGACTACCATCAACAAAGTGTGAATTCAAGACAACAACATTGTTAGGAATAGTAATGCCTTTGATTAGGTTCATATGATTGTATTTTTGCAAAAGATACCCAAGAGCATCAGTTGCTAACACATAAAGTAATGGAGATAAAGGGCAGCCTTTCCTCATTGAGCGCTATAAGGTGAAGGGATTAGACAATGCATTATTGATCCTTAACTAAGCATTTGCATCATTAAATAGTATATGGACATGCTTGCAAATTTTGGGGCCAAAACCCAAAAATTGTAGCATCTTGATGATGAAACTCTATCTCATCCTATCATATACTTGATCATAATCCAACATGAGTAGCAAAGCATTTTTCTCTGATTGTTGAGCCCACTCACTAGTTTCCCAAGCGAGTATTAAATTATCAAGAATAAACCTGCCACCAAGAAATTAATTTTTTTCAGGTGTAACTATCATTTTAGTCACTTGTTTGATCCTATTAGCCAAAGCTTTAACAAAAAAATTATGTAATGTAATGGGCCGCCATCCAGAAATTTGATCTAAATTTTTTCCTTTAGGAAGAAACTTAATTAGGCCTTTATTAATATCTAGACCCACTGACCCTTACTTCACAACCTCCAAATAGACAAGATAGAAGTCTTCCTTAATGTGTTGCCAAATTGTCTTTTAAAATTCTGTAGAAAGCCCATCAAATCTAGGACTCTTATTTGCAACCATAGAGAAAACTAAATGTTCAAGACCACCCATGGAGAGATCTCTATCAATAAAGTGACTATACTCCAAATCCACCTTCTTAGGAATTAATTCTTCTATCATGTCTTCTAGGATCAATTGAACATCTAACCAATGTGGGTCCACTTTAAACAACTTCTCATAAAAGGTTTGAAATATGTACTTTTGATTTCTTTTGAATTTGAATGAACTTTGCCATCCTCATCATAAATAAGCCCGATGAATTTTTTTTTTATGCTTATAGTTTAAGTAATTGAAGAAAAAATTGGACCCTTTGTCACCTTCTTTAACACAATGTAATCTGGTCCATATCTTAGCGCCTTGCCCCTTGTAAATATCAAGTTTACGTAATTGAGATTTAATATATGCAATGATGATTGAATAGAAATGTTTTTAGGATTAGAGTTCAAAATTTCCTATAAAATTTTAAATTTTCCTATAAAGATTTTTCTTTACATACACGCTGCCAAGCCAATCTCTTACCAAAAGAGTATAGAAAATCAACACATTGAGAAATGGCTGCCTACCATCATTCCCTATATGATTCTTCTTCTCACATCTTGGGTATGGAATTCCAAAAGTGAACCAAAACATCAACACAAGGTGGAATCTTCAAATGAGAAGTATTAAGCTTAAAGGGCAGTTGATAATTAAATTCCTTTGAGTTATCTATTGTAATGATACAAAAGATAGGGAAATGATTTGAAAGAGAAGTAGAGTAGTCCACTTTCACATAATTCCCCATAGCATCTTGGATTAGTTGTAAGCTAGGAGAAATATAAAACATGTCTAGTCTATTCAGTTTTCTACAGCTCCCAACCTGCAATTAGTCTAAGTATACCAATTATGTTTATGGTTAAAACTTCTTTTAATCAATTTATCTATAACCCCAATAGAGTTATGGCCAAATAACCATTTATTGAACTCCTGATTGCTTAACTTTAAATGGTTAGACCAACTAGGATCAGATGAGTGTTCTACCATATTGAAGTCACCTCCAATAACCCAAATTTGCATGCGGAAGATGATTGGACATCCAATCCCATAAGTCACATCTTTCTTTAGCAATGTTGGGGGCATAAACAAAACAAAACCACTACGTTGACCATTGACAATAGCGAGGATCCACACACAGCTATGTGAAGGGTCCTCACCCTTATCAATGATGAACCTATTGCTACATGAAGACACCCCAGTAACTTCCCCTCCCCTTCCTTCCCTATGCGTCATATGAAAAAAGTTGTATCTTTCCAGACGCAACATAGAGAAGAAACAAGACGGGCGCCATTGAGCTTAACTTCTTGCAAGAAAATTACATCTAGTCTTCATTTGGCTATGGATTTCTTGACTTCAAACTTGTGATGCGAGAGTGTCAACCCTTTAACATTCCATGGAAGAGTTTTGTGATTCACGATTAAGCAGATGTAGGGAGATCTTCTTCTTGAGGCAAAGAATCAAAGCAATTGGCCAACAAAACCATTTGATCACAATGATTAATCTCCTTAACAATGGTACTAGGTGATCTAGATCTCTGTGTTGTAGTTGAAGTTGAAACCATGTGATTAGATTGAGAATTCTCCTTAACACTAGCATTAGGTTATCTAGATCTCTGTCTTGTCATAATAGTTGAAGAATCTTGTCTTGTTGAAGGTGAAGTAGATCTATGTCTTTCAGAAAAAACACGATAGGCAAATTCCCTGTTCCTTATATTGCTCTTTGTAGCAGATGGCACATGATTTTGGGAAGATTTTCTGTTTTGAGAATCAATAGATTTAGGTGGATCCTTCCTTTTCCTAATTGTTTTCCATCCATTTGTCATGACAACATATTTATAGGAGGGATAAGCCACATTGTTTTCCTTAGGATTGACATTGGCTTGTTCATTTGATTGGGGAGTCACATGAGGCATAACAACAGGATGAAGGGACTGCTACAACTGTTGACTCTTAGGAGAAGATGTCACAACAATTTGGCTATATCAGTTTTTCATAGTGGGGCAATATCTTATTAAATGACCATCTTTCCAAAAAAAGAAGCACACATTGGGCTTATTTAGATAAACAACAGGTTGGAGGAACTCAAACCCCAGACCAATTAATTTGATATTCTATGGTAACTAGTTGTTTAGATAAATTTCAACGCAAGCCCTTGGATGCACCCTCAAGCTAGAGAACTTATCTGCATTATTTTTACACCACAACACTCTCCCAACTTGAGCCACAATGATGTATTCAAATTTTGTTAATCTTGATAATAACGGTAAACCTCTTAATCTAGTTCAACCTCCCATGGTAAAAGATTAATAAAATATCTTGAAGAATGAGAATCTATGAGTTGTTATTTCGTTGTATTTTTTTCATTTATCCTCGTATTCCTTTGTTAATATTCTTCTTCATGGGTTCTTTTACTTTTCGTCTTTCATTATTATCATTTTTCTATTTTCTATTTATTTGTGCAATATAATTAATGCATTTTTATTATCCAATTGCCCTCTTGCTCATTTTATCCCCCCTGTTGGCATTTGGCATAACTGATGCAAATCAGGTCATGTAGTTGAAGTTGGATGACTGCATCGGTAAAGGATAGAAGTCTATTTGTGATGAAGAGATTGAGATTCTATGAATAGATGACATGATCAGTTATTTGTGTTGTCATTGCTGGCAACTAATTTTCCTGATGTTTTGTTTTGTCATCTAAGTGATTTGGTTTACCGACAGTGAGCTAAAGTCTGTGAAATAGGACTTTAACCGGTAAAGCTGAATTGTTTTGATTGGATCAGTCGATTGAAGGTGATTGGTGATTTGCGGTTTGGATGGTGAACTTGTATCATGGAAAGATGTATGTGACCGAAACCAAAACTTGTGATGATTACCGGAAGGCGTGTTTCAAATTTTTGATGAAGTTTTGCTAAGGTTTTAGTAGGGTTTAAGTATCAGTGATCAACAACGAGTCTAGTTAAAGTTGGTAACACAACACAACCCGCGTGAAAGATTTAATAGCTATTTTAGCATGATTCAAGGAAGATTGTTTTGGGAATCAAGGAAACGCTTAGTAGAGTGTTTTGAGGATACAAATTGGATTTACGTGATGAGTTATGATCAATCAAAGATTGATATTGCATTGTAATTTGTTGTAATGATCTGGATAGCAATCTACGATGATCTTTTAAGATCTTATTGTAAATTCATGATGTAATTATGTTTTGTGGCCGACCTAGTTGAGATGGCTATTTATGTTGACACAGTTGATGTTTATTGTGTCGGTGGTATTAGAGAATGTGTTAAGTCATCCAAGTGAAGTGTGATATTTGCTTGAGAGTTGCAAAGTGTTGTGTATAACTGGATCTGATCAAGCAAGTAAAGAAGTGCAAGAAAACATATCATTTTCTTAGTGTTGTTCCCCAATAGTTACAACAGGTTAAATCCCTTGACCAGGTAGGTTCTAACAGGCCTTAAACATTTAAGACCCCTAATAGGGTAGCTCTCAAAAGAGTATTAAATACTCTCACAAGGTTGATCCTAACAGATCATCAAGCTCCTAATCGAGTTGCAAGGCAAATCCCCTAACCGGGCGACTCCTAATAGGGTCTTCTCTTAATTGGGAATATTGTAAGCTTCTAACGAGGCTAAGCTCCTAACATGGCGTACTTCAAAAGAGTACAACTATTTGTGGGTTCCAACTCCCACCGTGGTTTTTCCGTATTTGGGTTTCCATGTCAAAAAATTATGGTGTTCATGCGTAAAATATTTTTCATGTGATGTTCTTGTTTATATTTCATGCATTATTTCTAAGACATTGGTTATGATGTTTTATCAGAATTTTATCAAAGGTTACCGGTACTGATAAGAAGTTGTTTGAGAAAGTATTTGATCTTATTGATAAGGTTAATAAGTTGGTAATTGATCAAGTTTATATGATTACTTTGGTGGTGAAAGTATTGGTAAATGATTTGATTAATGTGTTAAGCAAATCTGATATAGAGGTTATTAGATCCGATTACAAAAGTCTAGATATTTGTTAAATGCTTTCAAATCTGAGATAAGTTGAAATAAGTTTGATTTTGAGTTAAAGTTTCAATTGGTCTTAGTACTAATTCACCCCCCTCTCAGAACTAACTGAATCCTCATAGGAGTAACACCCCCCCACCCCCCCTACATTTGCTTATTGAGATATTTTGTGGTCTTTTTATTGTGTATTTTTTCATTTTTTTTCATCTTTTATTTCCTTCCATTTGTTGTGCATAATTTGTTATTATTTCTAAAGAGCTATTGTCATGCAATTATCATATGCATGATATTTCATTATTAGTGCATTATTCATTAATTCTTGTACTGTGCATTAGCGTCTTTCATTTCCTTATATCATATTACTATGTTGCTTATTATACAATTAGTTATGATATTATTTCTCGTTTTCTCACATTATTATTTTTCCTTGCATTATTTTATTCCTATGTTTTATCTTATTTTCCCTATTTTGGACAATAACTATTTAATATTTTTCATCTTTTGTCTTTATTAATTAGTAATTTTTCCTCAAGGTTCATATATATTTCTCTTTATTTTTTGTCTAATCATATTGCATATCTTCTATGCATTATTTGATTGCACATTATTAGTTTACTCTAGTCATAAAAAACCTTCCTTTTGTTTTTTTACTTATCTCTCTTTCCTTTTTTGGCCTTTTGTTATTATTTTTTGGTCTCTCATCCTTCTTGTTCCACGTGCTTCTTCCCATCTCCTTTCCCCTTCAAATATCACCTTAAGTGAGTCTAAGTCTGCAATTTACTTTTATACATCTCTTTACACTCTCTTACATCCTGATGATAGATCACATAGTGTGATCTGAAACATTGATGCAAAAAAGACACAATCAAATCCAGATGCAACTAAGTGATAAACAATGTTATATAAATGTAAGATAGTTCATATTACATGTATTGTCAAATTCTAAATTAAAGGAAATTATGATTGTAGATACCTAAAATTAATTAAATCAATATTTAATTAATTTAAGCTTGTCAACGTAATTAATTGATTTTATTGTGTTATCCTTATTCCTCTCAGTGTTAATTAAATCTAATCTAATTAATCATGTCACTATAGTCTAATAATTTATTTATCAATAAATTATTTATTTCCTTATTCTCCTAAAGTCCCTCCAATAATTATTTCTTCTTAATTAACCTAACTAAAGTGATTCCTACAAATCAATTTTCCTAATCCCACTTAGCCTAATTAATTCTTTTAGAATCTCTCATAATCTCACTTATCATTATTCTCCAATTTTAAATTCCCCCAGTCATGTCACATCATTTCTTTGAATCCCCTTATGCATTCTCATTTTGAAATTCAAATTTCCTTTCCCCCCTCTTCTCAAGGAATTTTATATTCCTTTTTATTTCCCCAGTACATCCTTGATCCATGTCCACTTTCTTGAATCAATCTTAGCCTTTCATAAGAAAATCAATCTTGGCCCTCCATTGACCTCCTCCAATCTATAAATTGGAGCATCTTTCCTTCTCAAATCAATAAGTCTTCCATTCATCTATCCTTTTGCTGCCAATTTCTCCTCCTATCATGCTTCCTCATAATCCTCTATCAAATCCTTTTATCCATAATCCAAATCCAATTCCTTAATCCCTCAATCTTATTGATGTAATAACCCACCATACTTAACTCAACAAAATGTGACCTCTTTTTTTTGTTTGTTTAATTTAATCACTTTGTTTGATTCAATCACATACTTTGGGCATCCATCCATTTGGATTAGGCATTTATCCATCCGGGATGAGCATCTAACCATACGGGTTAGGCATCTGTCCATACGGGACATAAGATTTCATCCATCTAATACGGGATAGGCATCTACCCAAACGGGGTAGGCATCTATCCAATCGGGATAGGAGGTGCTCTGGCCAGAGACTTAGACTCATCGAGACCATTCAGGTCCCGAGCCACTCACTAAGTACTAAACTCTTCTAACAGAAGTGCACTGAGGTTGCCATCCTTAGGAGTAATTAAATAACATAATACAAGCTTTAATTCCGCCTTAGAATTTGGCTTAAAGCCTCGGGAAGTCAAGCGAATCCATACGGGATTCCTTCCAAGTATGCATTGAATTACTTTTTCCATTTTATTATACTTATCTTTCAAATTAGGATTCTACTCAATCCTTCTTTACCAAGCCTAGACCCCACCCACGAATGCCTGAGTACTGGGGACAACTCCGTCCCAAGACTGCCTACATACCCGTTTCAGCATGGGATCAAGGCGTAAAGTATGTAGTTCTATTTTCTATTCTATGGTTTGATGTAAACTAATTATTGGGTACGCAACCCTTTCTAGGGTCAATGTCCTAGATAGTTTCTCTGTGGTTGCTACCCACGGTGGTAGCACTTAAACAAAGGCTCAAGATGGCCTATTGTTTGTGACCTAAACAAGTACATCCTAATACCTATCATAAGCATCACCCTTGACCAATTGTCAATCGTCAAAAACTCTTTGAGATTATATCAATTTCATAAAAGTATTTCACTCAAATAACCTTAAGGGGGTTTACTATGGTTTAACTTAGCAGATGAAAAATCATTTAAGGATTATCTTATTAGATTTTTGATCCAAGGGGGATTACCCTCCCCTTGGATTTTAACTTCCAAGTGTCTCTTATTACTCCCCGACGATTTATAGGGACGATGCCACAAATGTCATTGATGCAACTTTATTAGGTGTTAAGTGCAGTAGTTCAACACGACGACATTACCCGCAAGCGTGACCCAGAGGCACTGTATATACCGAACACTGCTAGGTTTTGGTTTTTCCGACTTCCTTTATTTAGTTTTCTTAACTAAGAAACTTATGAAAAACATGCTTGGAAACAATTATGAATTGAACATGCATAATTAAACATTGAAAAGCTCAATTAATTGAAATAACTACTTGATGAACTACGTAGAATAAAAACCATAACTAAATTATTTAATATTCAAAACTAGAATATATGACTTGCATGAAGATGAAGAAAAAAGTAAATGCAATTAAGTAATTCGCATGAAGCAAGGATAAAGTAAGTTGCATGCAAGGTTGAGAAATGCGTTGATTTCTATCATGAGAATAATCACTTATAGAGTCACTGGACCTGAAAATAGTAATTAGCTTAGACATTTGGTTTGAATCATACTAATATGAATTAATTGCCAAAATGCCAACTAAGTGCCCCAATGGATCTTAAATGGATTGAACAACTCTAATTATATAATTTACAAATATTAAATTTACTTAAGATAAATTAATTATGAATTTACTACACATTAATCCCCGATATTTATAATTTTTTCTAAGTTAAATTTAATAACTTAAAATTTATACTAAGAAAAGAATTAACAATTCCTAAATTGAAATTTATACATTTATATTTATATAAAAACAAACTTAAATAAAAATAAATATATAATAAAAAAAAGATGGGCAAATCTTTGTTTAAGGGTTAGTGGGGAGTGGGGCCCACGGGTCCCATCACCACTGCAGGTCTACGGAAGCAGGCCCGCAGTGATGAGGGGACCTCGTGGTCCCCTCTACTACCCTGCGGCCACTGCCGTGACAGTGACCGCAGGGGAAGTGGAGGGTACCACTTCCCCAACGGTTATATTAACGGCCTCCACTACCCTACACGTCGCCTGATACCCATTTGAAATAGATTTCGAAGGACATGATTTTTACATTAAGTTTACTTGCAATATTAAATATATTCATTTTCGTTTGGAATATATATATATATATATATATATGGTTACATTCCCAGATTTTTTTAATGTATATAAAAAGAGTATTTATGAAAATGAGAACAAGAATTTATTCACAGGAATGAATTAAAATAGAGAGATTTGCTTCAGAACTGAAATAGATAATTAAGTTATCACAGAGGTAGGCAAATTGTTTAAAAAAGTAATTGGAAAATTAATATTCACAGAGAGAGGGCTTTCTGAGAGGAAAAGAATAATATTTCCCACAGTGAATAATGAACACAACGAGGTTTATATTTTATTATCAGACTTTTCTTTTCATAGAGAAGTAAAATTTAATTAAAGGATGAGATTTTACTTTCAGATTTCCATTCGAAGAGCCAGAGAAAAGAATTCAAGAGAAGAATAAATATTAAGATTCATATCATTTAATCACACAGGGAAGATTTTTTAATCTCAGAAAAAGAATTTTAAATAAGGGAAATATGATTTTTGGATAGATATAAAATCTTTGGAAAAGCAAAAAGCAAGATCATGTGCATATTTCCTAAGGGAAATAAATAAATAATAAAACTATCTTTTACATGCATTATGTGAAAGTATTTTATCAATATTTATTCCTAAATAAGAAGAAAAGATTTACAATAAGGGAAGATCTAGAAACTATATTTTGGATACTACCATTTCTCATATGTGAATGTGAAATAACAAGAAGAGAACCTGGCTTCTCGAAGCTTGATGTTGAATCCTCTAGCTATCCTTTTGATCCTTCCTTGCAACTTGAGAGAAATCCTTCAAACAACAACTTAAAAATCCTGCAACGAAAATGAGACTACCAAAGAAGATCCTACTACTAAAAACTTGGTAAATTTTCTTCAAAACATAATCAACTCCCTTCTTTGAAACTTGCATACATTTTTATAAGAAAAATCCCTCAATTCCACTATCTAGAGAATTTAATAAAAAAAGAGATTCTTTTCCAATATTGGACTCATGCAAATTGATTAAAAACTTAGTGGGCGAGTTACATGCAAGGTGGTGGAGATTCCTCTAGAAGCTTCTAATTCCTCCTACAACATGTGCCATAATTGGGAGTGGGAAAAATAAATAAAAATAAAAATAATGCGTTTGAATTATACTCTCCAAGTGTGTGTGTGTGCTTATTATTATTTTTATTATTTTATAACATTTATTCAATCATTTTTAATAGCTTAACCAAAAAAAACATAATAGAATTGTATTTAAATCAAAAGAGATAAAGGAGGGTTGTGCCAATTGAGCGCTTGAGAGCGATCCGCATCCACAACAAGCAAAAGAGAAAATCAAGTGGAGCAATCAAAGGGACGCCTTCACTTCATCAAACTCAATCTGAGGAACAAGTGGAGACTCAAAAAGGTATAATGGTGTTTGTTGCATTTGTTTGATGTTTTATGCATATTTGTGTTCAAACTAACCATTTGCCTCTCAATCTTAGTTTCCCCCATGTTCATTTTGGCATGCCCGGTGGGACCCACATCCCTAATTTGATGTTTTTGCGAGTTTTTGTGTTTTGAAAAGTTGCAAGTTACGTTTCCAGCATGAAAGCTCATACAAAATTTTATTGCACACAGAACGACTCTGTTTCATTACTTGTATGGGCATCTACTAATTGTCGTACGAGCATGTGTGGATGTTGTACAGGTTTCTATCTTCTGTCTTTCTTCTTTCTGCTAATACTCGTACGAGTTTCTTTCTGGTGCAGTACGAGTTTTTGTTCTGCGTCATACGGGTCATTTTGTTTTGTCATATGAGTGCTTGAAAAAACTCGTACGAGTTGTTGCTTTTTTCTTACTCGTATGAAAAACATAGGGGTTTTGTGATATGAATTTGTCAATACTAATCCTAACCCATTTTTTTCTCCATTTTTCTAACATTTTTCACAACCTAACCTGTGTTTTTGCAGTAGAACGTTAGTCCAGGATTCCGCTTGTCAAATAATCTATTTCTCAAACCATTGGATTATTAATCCGTTGTTTTGTAGGTTGCCTGAGGAGATACAAATAAACATTGTATCTTTTCATTGTTTTCTTAGGCATTTAGATTTCATGGGGTAAAAAGAACAATTTGCTTTATATGTTTGAGGAAAGTGTAGAGGTAGGAGAGTATGCTCTTGTCTATATAGACAATTGAAAATCTAGACCCTTGAAACTTTTCTTGTTTGGTTGCACGCTCTTTACCCTTAGCGGACCTACCCTCCCAATTTGAGTACGATTAAAACCCAAGTATTCCAACTCACTTTAATAAATAGGCCTTTTGAGATGAAAATCTTAGAGGACAGAGCTATTTGAGTTTATACACATATCGAGAAATTTGTAGGGCCCCTTGAGGTCTAAATCACGCTTGCGTGACTACCATTGTGCTTGGTACTTTGTAGGGCTATAAGCCTCAATAAGGCTTGCACGACTGCAAAGGGTAGTCTTCGAACGAAAAATCCTTACTAAAAACCCTAGGAATAGAAGGCACCCGGTTCACCTCTGAAAGGTAGATAATCTTTGTGCAAGGGAGATAATATCTCCCCCAAGAGACTTGACATATCGTGCCCCCATTAGCATTTGGAGTTGACTAATACGATGTTGAGAATCCATTATGTGTGACTCAACAACTATATTCTAATTAGCTATTGGGTGAGTACCTGAGTCAGCAAGCAAAGGTTTTCCTCCTCAACCAACTACCTAGGATAGCGCATTGTGTGGTCAACACGTATTCATTGCTTGATATCTATTGCCAAGTCCATCCTTCCTCGAACCAATCAATCCTCCCTCCTTCCAAATTCCATCTTGTCATCATCAAATCCCTAATCCACTTTTATCCATCTAAAAAATCATCATTCCTCAACCAACATTTTTGCCCAAATCAATCATCCGAATTTGGGTGGCCTTCCCCTTTCTTCTTCCTATTATCTAACCATTCTTCCATAATCATTCTCCTTCTAATCCAATCAAATCTCCAAAATTATAATCAATCAATCAATCCATCTTTCTAAAATGGTAATCCAATCATCCCCCAATCAATCATCAACGCTAATCCAAGGTCAATACCTTGTGAGAGTTTTATTTAGACCTTTATTTTAAATCAAATCAATCATCTTGGCTTGTGTGCTCAGGAAATCATCTCCCCCAAGCATATTTGCTCAATCCTTTTGTGGTCGATCTAGACCACTATCCTTTTATCTCCTCTTTGCCTAGGGTCATAAGTCTATCCTTAGTAGAGGGAGATTTGATCAATCTTCATAAGGTCTAAATTTTACCCTACCTTGGTCATCACCTAGGTTTGTCATCTTTATCATCAATCCTCCACCCAAAATCCTAATCTAAGGACTAGGGTGAAATCTTTATCAATCCTCGATAAACCCATCAACCAATCTAATCCAATCAAATCAAGTCCAATCCAAATCAAATCGAGTCCAATCAATCTTCAATCCAATCCATCATCATTTGTAGCCAAGTCCTAATCCTCATCTTCATTTAACACCATATTCATCATCTTTCTCCTTCAAAAATATTCATCCAATTCCAATCTAGTCCCATGACTACCAATAATTTCAAAGCTTGGTATGAGCAGATTCTCATGGAAGTTCATGAACCACCTCAACCTTCCTACCGAGTCAGTCCCATAACCTCCCATCCATCTATCATATCCCCATCTATTTCATCTCAACACACTATATCCAATCCCAATCTATATCATATCTCTTATCCTTCCTCTACCTTTGACAAGGGAAATCCATCTTATTTCCCATCTGTATCTCCATATTATCCCTCATCCACATATTTACCTTCATCTCCCCTCCCATCCACATCCCAAGCCCCATCCTTTTACAACACCTACATTACCTCTACTCCCCATCCAAATCCTTTACTCCATAGTCCTCCAAGCCTTAATCCTAATCCCCCAATCCATTATCCCAATTATTCATCCAATCATTATCCTCCATCTAATCCCAATCCTCCATCTAATCCTAATCCTCCAAAGTTCGTATTATCCACATTCTCCAAGTCCATCATCCATAATCTTATCGAAGACATGATAGCAAAGGAGACAAAATCCCCACCTCGAAACAAATTTGCTTCGTCTCCTCAATTCCTCAATCCACCTCAATCACCTCCACCTCAAAACAAATCCCAATACCCCACACTTCACGATACCCCAATTCCTCCATCTACTCATATCGAAGCTTCATATCCTCCTCCATCACACCACCCCCACAACCCTAAATATGCCAAGGGCTTGTTCCAAATCATGCTAGCATAGAATCATCTCCATCTCATGATGCATCACCCTCCACTCCATCTAATGATATCATTCCTTCCATTTCCTCTCATGATCATATGATTCCTCTATCCAACCCTCTTCCTCCATCGAATGATCCTCTTCCATATCATGATCCAATCACCCCTCCCACTCCATCTCATGATACCCTCCCTAGTCAAGATCAAAGTATCCCTTCATCTCCATGTCATGATCCCAATCCATCTAAAGATCCTAATCCTCCTCCCACAACCCATTCCCCTTGAAATGGACTCATATCTAGTTTCCAAAATAATAAGGGTCCTCAAGATAACACTCAAGATGTTGGTACATCTCTTATTCCAACTAAATCCAAAGGCCCTTCATATAAATCAAAATCCCACCATCCCTCATCTTCCACATCCATTTTGGGACCCTATGTTCCAAAGTTAAATCCTCCATTCCTTTCATCCATTTTGGGTCCTTAGATCCCTCCATCTACCACTCCATCACCTCAAATAATCCCTAAGAAAGATCAACAAAGGAACACATTATTTAATGCCTCCCAACACTCTCCTTCCATCATCCCACCATGCATAATATCCTTAAGTCATTCATCCTCATGCACCCGTCCTATTGCTATTGGAAGCAATTTGGATGCCCAATCTAAAAAGCATAAAGCTCAAAATCCACAAAAATCAAAGGATCAACATGTCCCCTCAAAACAACATGCTCAAAAGAAAAATATGATTCGAAAGAAAGGACAATCAAAAAGGACACAAAGGCCCCCAAAGAAAAAATCACAAACTATGTGGATTCCTAAGATACTTCTAGAAGCAGGAAACAATCAAAATTGGCATCCAAAATTTTTAATGCAAAAGCTCCATCCATTCATAAGTCCTCCAGTCCTCCATCTTCAAAATCTATTTTGGGTCCTTATGTCCCAAAATCCACCATCCCAACTCTAGCATCCCCTTCTTCTATTTTGGGTCTTCATGTCCCAAAATCCACACTTTATCCTCCATCTAATTCAAAACTCTCTCCTCCACTACTCCACCACCCTTCAATGTGTGTGCCAATGTTGATCTTCCACAAATTTTCAAAACCTCATCCATTTTTCACAATCCCATTCCATTAGTCCAATCCTTTGCAAATCCTTATCTTCCATCCACTATCCATTTCATCTCCCCAATTATTTTTACCCACATCTACGAGCATACCTCCAGTTCAAAGAAATACTAAGGGATACCATCCATGGAACTAGATGCTTGAGTCCTACCTTCCTCCTTCACACATCCACTATCCTCCATATCCACTTATCCTCATCTTTATTAATCCAAAAAATCCAAAAAGTTCCCCCCCCCCCCCAAAAAAAAAAAAGCAAAAAAATCAGAAAAAGTAAAGAAAAATAATTTCATCCAATGGTGAAAATGATGCCTTGGGTAAGTACCATGATGAAAAATTTGCAAACAAGCATCATGTGTAATCCCCCCTCTTGCATTCTACACTTGGGGTCAAGCTTCATCCATGTTATCCTACCATCTTCATTATCCATATCTCTTATCTTTTATTCACCTACTGTCTGCATCCATCCTTCTTTACTATCTTTGATCTTGACTATCCTATCCATATCCTCCATTTCATATTCCCTCATCCTATCCAAATCCATCATCCATTCCTATGTTTGATCTTGATCAATATAGAGGTAAAATAACATCTGTGCATGCTTTAGAAAGTACAAACCTTAAAACCTCTATCCATCCATATCGATTACACATTATCTTTCCACCTCATACATTATTATCCACCATCTTTCCTATCCTTCATTCCACTACCCTTAGTGGGGCTTTTCCTCCTTTGCAACATAGTTCTTGGATCCCCCCTTCCACCTATTCTTCATCTTTTTATTCCTCCATATCCCATCCATATCCATCCACTCAATCCATCAGTCTCTTATCCAAACAATATCTCCCTCCATTCATCCATCCTTTTACCAAATCCTTGGTTCTCCCTTGTCATTGGTTCCAGTCCATCTATCCTATATCCACCAATCCACCCCATCCTATCCAATTATATTCTCCATCTTTTCCAATTCATTCATTAATCCCATCCCCAATCCAATCCTACTCAATCATCCATCCCCCTTTTCATCCTACCCAATCCATCAAACTGAGATTTTTCCATCTGCCTGAGATTACATTGATTCGTGCCTAATCCAAACACCACCCATCTGGTGCTAATCAAATCCAAGCAACAATCCTCTCATCTGCAGACCTTGCACATCCAACTTGCCTTTTGCCAATCATCAACCTGTATCCAAATCCATCACCTGCCCATCAGGATGCATCCTTCCCTAGTTCGACAGTTTATCCAAATCCATGTCCTACTCTTGGCAAGAGATGTCAGTTGATCATGTGCATATTGTTTGCATGTTTGAGCTTTTCATTTTAATGTTCATCTTGTGTCCCAGGACTATAATTTCTCATGACTGCCTCGATCATCCTATAACTTGGTATGGCTTGGTTGGTGTATAGTGGGGCATAGTTTTAATGGCATGGTGTGTTTGAAAGTTTTCCTTGTACGAACAGGCAATCCTGCATTAGTGTTTATCAATACTTGCATGATTGTGTGCAAGGCATACTTGTTTGACTAAGAGTTGGTCCATGCCTTGGATCTTCATATCATCCTGGTTCTTATAATCAGAGGTGCCGACTATCCATGACAATATCAAACCTAGCTTTTCTCTCTATATTTTCTCAACAAGAAATCTCATTCATTTATCATTTCTTTATCTCATTTTATTCACAAGACTCCAATTCATTTATTCCCTCTCTCATCATCTTCATCCTTTCATTATCTAGTCTTCTAATCCATTTCGAGAGCACACCCGTGTTCTTTGAACCCACCTGTCCTCTCGAGGGGGCATATAGCTCCTTCCTTGTCATCCTTCCTCATCGTCATTCTTCCTCATCTTATGGCTGGGGCATCATGCTACTAGTCCTTATCCTTTTCTTCCACTATGTTTTATTCTTCTTTGATATAACATCACTTCATGACGCTATATCAAAGAGGGGCAAAATGTAGACACCTAAAATTAATTAAATCAAAAGTCTATCAATGTAATTAATTGATTTAATTATGTTATCTTTATTCCTCTCGATGTTAATTAAATCTAATCTAATTAATCATGTCACTATAGTCCAATAATTAATTTATCAATAAATTAATTATTTCCTTATTCTTCTAAAGTCCCTCCAATAATGATTTCTTCTAAACCCACTTAGTTAATTAATTTTAATTAATTAACCTAACTAAAGTGATTCCTACAAATCAATTTTCCTAATCCCACTTAGCCTAATTAATTCCTGTAGAATCTCGCATAATCTCACTTATCATTATTCTCGAATTTTAAATTCCCCCACTCATGTCACATCAATCTTGAACCTCCCGAAGAAATTCAAATTTCTTTGAATCCCCCTAAGCATTCTCATTTTGAAATTCAAATTTCCTTTCCCCCCTCTTCTCAAGGAATTTTATATTCCTTTTTATTTCTCCAATGCATCCTTGATCCATGTCCACTATCTTGAATCAATCTTAGCCTTTCATAAGAAAATCAATCTTGGCCCTCCATTGGTCTCCTCCAATCTATAAATTGGAGCATCTTTCCTTCTCAAATCAATAAGTCTTCCATTCATCTATCCTTATGTTGCCAATTTCTCCTCCTATCACGCTTCCTCATAATCCTCTATCAAATCCTTTTATCCATCATCCAAATCCAAATCCTTAATCCCTCAATCTTGTTGAGCACTTGAGAGCAATCCACATCCACAACAAGTAAAATAGCAAATCAAGTGGAGCAATCAAAGGGGCACCTTCAGTTCATCAAGCTCAATCCGAGGAACAAGTGGAGACTCACAGAGGTATAATGGTGTTTATTGCATTTGTTTAATGTTTTATACATATTTGTGTTCAAACTAACCATTTGCCTCTCAATCGTAGTTTCCCCCATGTTCAATGATTTCAAAGGTGAACTCAAAAAATACATTTTAATTTTTCATTAGTTTTAATAATAATAATAATTTTCTTTGTCATTTGAGATTTTATTTAAAGCCTTAAAAATAGACAAATATTTAAATTTGAAAGACCACATATTGTTAGTGTATTTGATTTTGCTAATCTTGATAATAATTCTAGTCCTCTTCGTCTAGTTCAACATCCCATGGTAAAATCTAATGAAATGGGGGTTCTTAAAGGTGTTGTTGAAAAATTAAGCACATCAAGGTGAAACTATGACGCAGTTTAAACTTTTGGCATTGAAGGTTCTTATTGGCATTGTTTCTTCCAAGTAGCGTGGATTGACACCTAGTATAATAATGGCTCACGAGGCAATCTATCCAATCATCAATTCCAAGATAAAAGTATAATGATAAAATTGAACATTAATAAGGTAGGTCAGTGAGTTAGCTGTTTTGATGTAAATCATAAAAATATCTGGTTTTGGGAAAAAATTATTAAAATATATCTATAGTTGCATTTTAACTCCTTGATTCTCTATTTTTAGTTAATGGAAGCCTTAATTTTTTTTTCAAAGTTTTAATGGGTATCAGACAAGGAGACCCTTTATCTCCCTTCCTCTTTGTATTAATGACAAAGACCCTTGGAAGACAGTCAATACTAAGGATTTTATGGGATATTGGTGTAGAGTGCAAATAAATAGAAATGTGTAACCCATAACCAATTAGAAACTGAAAAATAAACCCATACAACACAATGATATATACACCATCTAAACTAGAAATGAAACACATACAATTAACTTAATGACAAATTGCCCATCATTGACATCTATATAAGAATTATGCCCAACAATCAAGCCTAATCAACCATGATGCATAAAGAAACATAGTAAGAACGCCATAGGAGTTTGATGCAATCTTCATATAAAACCAGTTCAACTCAATGACACATATGAATGGTAGGAATTAGATGCAACCTCCAAAATAAACCCATACAGCTCAATGATATATACACCATCAAAACTAAAAATGAAACCCAAATAATTAACTTAATCACATGTACGCACACAAACAGACACACACATAGGCACACAAACACACAACACATCATCAAAATCTATACAAGAATCATTCATGAGAGTTAATCTTACTCAAACATGATGCATGGACAAACACACTAAGAACATCATAGGTCTTTGAAGCAACCTTCAAACAAATACGTTGACCTCAATGGCATCTATATCAATAAAACATACAAACAAATTCATACAGTTAAATTAGATGCATCGTTAAAACCTTTCTACAAAACCTATCAATCATTATGTAGAAGACTAAATGTCATGCAAGCATTATGAATAAATAATTACACTAAGAGAAAATGGTAGGAATTAGATGCAAAATTCAAAATAAACCAATTGGTGTAGTCATGGTGGGAGGGTCCTCAAAGAGAATAGTCTGGACCGCGAAATAAGAGTTAACAAAACAGAAACAAGACAATGTAACAAACTCTATTATGTAATGAAAAATTATTTACAACTTGCCAACAATATGCAGGCTTAAACATTTCGGCTCACAAGCCTGATTTCATACATGCTCAAATATAATATCGGCCACTCCGGACCTCTTAACCTTAAGAATTATCTTCTATGTTTTGATGAATGATTTCCAATGCTCAATTACATTGATTTATATGATCAAGAGTGATCCGCCCCGGCCCAAGATGAAACGTGTAAAACAACTAGGTTGGCCTCTGCTAATGATATTCTTCCGGAAAATCCATAGAGTGAAGTGCAGACCTAAGGGAAGGTTGGCCGCATGCCAAGGAACACTGGGAAAAATGAATTGAAGATCCACAATCTATGGAAATGATCCACAAGATTTGCCAAAGAAGAAAATAGGTCCAAGCGGTTCTGATGTTCTAAGCCAGAAAATTGTCTTAGATTCCAAAAGCGATAACTTTCCATAAAAGATTCCAAATGTTCTGCAGACCTAGGATAAGATAGATGAACATGTCCTCGAACAAAATCCACCTCCACAAGATCTGACAAGCAAATGCAAGAAAACACATAAAGAAATGCTGAAACTGCAAAACAAGAAACAAACTGAAAGGAAATATTTTGGTTGATGCAAGATTGCCAAGAACCTGGGATGCTCCTGCATCAGACATCTGGGGTTGGTTGAAAAGTGAGTCCCTCACTTTTCTTGGGTTAGATGAAAACCAAGATGGTCGACCTCTTCTTGAGAAATCCATGATGAATCTTCAACTAGTTTGTTCTTCCATTTCACAAGATATTCTTTGTACTGGTTGCTCCAGGTGATATGTCTAATTCTACTGTCCAAGATGTCTTCAATCTAATTTGGTTCTGTCTGGGGTATCTGCTTCTCCAAATCTATCATACTGTCCTCACTGAGTTCTACCTCATGGTATTGATGTAGATCCACAATGTTGAATATAGGTGAAATATCCAAAGTATCAAGTAACTCCACTTCATATACATTTTCAGAATTGAATTTCCTCAAGGTCTTACAAGGTCCAAACTTCCACATCTTTAACTTGTTAAAGGTACCAACTGAAAATCTTTCTTTTCTCAGATACACCATCACCTCATCACCAACTTCAAATTCCTCATTTCGCCTTTGTTTATCTGCTTTCTCCTTGTACTTACTGTTTATGTCTTCCAAATACTGTTTGACCTGAGTATGTAATACTTTCATGTGTTCTGCAATTTATTTTGCTTTTGTACTTTGCTTGTCTTCATAACTAATGTTTCTCAATTCTGATATATCTCTAAGGTGTGCTCCGGTAACAATCTCAAAAGGTGATCTTTCGGTACTCTTGTTTAATGAATTATTGTAGCCAAACTATACTTGTGCAAGGATCAAGTCCCAACTTCCTATTTTCTCTCCAACTAAGAATATCAACAAGTTTCCCAAACTCCTATTTACCACTTCTGTTTGTCCATCAGTCTGTGGGTGAAAAGTAGAACTTAACTTCAAAGCTATCTTGAACTTCTTCCAGAGTGTCCTCCAAATATATCCAACAAATTTACTATCTCTGTCAAAAATTGTGCTCTTAGGTAATCCGTGCAATCTCACCACCTCTTTGGAAAATAAGTTTGCAACATGCACTACATCTGTTATCTTCTTATAGGGTATGAAATGTGCCATCTTTTAGAATCTATCCACCACCACAAATATATAATCATTTCCTCTCTGTTTCTTAGGCAATCCAAGTATAAAATCTATGCTTATGTCTTCCTAAGGTTTCTTTGGAATTGTCAAAGGCTTATACAATCCAACATTCTGACTACTACCTTTTTCAAGTTGACAAATTCTATAACTCTTACAAATTTCCTTATATCCTTATAAATCCGAGGCCAAAAGTAATTCTCACTTACCAATGCCATTGTCTTATCAACACCAAATTGTCTGACTAATCCTCCACTATGGTTCTTCTTTATCAAACTTTATCTCATATAACTCTTAGGTATACATAATTGAACTCCTCTAAATAGTATCTCATCTTGAATGAAATAGTCAAGCCACTTACTTGTGTCTACCATAATTGGTTCCTTACAAGCTTTCCAAGGGTCTGCAAAATCCATATCATCCTCATATAATCTTTTCAATTCCTCAAAACCTAACACTGCCACTCTCATTTTTGTTAGTAAATTCCTCCTTCTACTCAATGCATCAACAACTTTATTTGACTTCCCACTCTTATGATTCAACACAAAGGTATAACTCTGCAAGAACTCTACCCATCTCATGTGTCTCTGATTCAACTTACTCTGACTGTTCAAATATTGCAAAGCTTGATGATCAGTATAAAACACAAACTCCTTAGGCAACAAATAATGTCTCGACTTCTTCAATGATTGAATTATGGCATAAAATTCCTGATCCTACACAGAATATCTCCTCCTTGCATCATTCAACTTCTCACTGAAATTAGCTATTGGTCTTCCTTCTTGACTTATCACTACTCCAATTGCATCTCTGCTTGCATCACAGTCCACTTGAAATGCTTGATTGAAATATGGTAAAGTTAACATAGGTTGTTATGTCACCTTCTACTTCAACAATTCAAACTCTTATTTTCTCTGGTGGTCCACTTGAAATCCTTCCTATCTCCCCTCATTGCTTATTTCATAGGGCTACAAATTGAATTGAAATATCTAATAAACTTCTGGTAGAAACTAGCCAATCCATGAAATGATCTTACTTTTCCAATGCTTTTCAGTGTAGGCCATTCAACAATTGCTCTTACCTTCTTAGGATCCATCTTCAATCCATCCACATATATCACAAACCCCAAATAGATTAGCTCTTCCTTCATGAAACTGCACTTCTTAATGTTTATCAACAACTTTTCTTCTCTCAACCTCTACAAAACCTATCTCAAATGCAACATATGCTCTTCCTTTGTCTTACTGAATATCAAAATGTCATCCAAATACGCAATAATAAACTTACCCTAGAATTTCTTCAATACCTCGTTTATCAATGTCATGAAAGTACTCAGTGCATTAGTCAATCCAAAAGGCATCACCAACCACTAATATAGTCCTTCATTTGTCTTAAATGTTGTCTTCCACTCATCTCTTTCTTTGATTATGATACGATGGTATCCACTCTTCAAGTCAATCTTTGTGAAGTATTTGGCTCCACTCAAACAATCCATTATGTCATCCATCCTAGGCAAAGGAAATCTATACTTTGTTATGATCTTGTTTATTGCTCTAGAATCAATACACATCCTCCATTATCCATTCTTCTTAGGTGCTAATACTGCTGGTACTGCATAAGGGCTCAAGATTTCTTTGATCAATCCTTTCTTCAACAATTCCCGCACTTGTCTATTCAAATCCTCATTCTCTATTGGTGTCATCCGATGTGCTGCTTTGTTAGGGAAACTAGCTCTGGGAATCAGGTCCATGCAATGACTGATACTTCTCATAGGTGGTAATCCATCAGGTATATTAACTGAAATGATGTTTGCATACTCTGTTAGCAACTCTATAGTCTGCTCTAGTTGTTCTTCCTCATGCTCCAGATTATCATTGTTCTTAGGAACTAGAGAAAAACACACATTCTCATATCTTATCCCATCTAGGAATTTCCTTCCATCCACCAAACATATTGCAGCATTTGTACAAACTTCACTCTTCAAAGGTTCCTCCAAGGGCAACAAGGTCTGCTTCATTCCATTTGCAACAATAGTGTATATGTTCTTCCTTCCATCATGTATTTCTATCTATCAAATTGCCAAGGTCTTCCTAACAAAATATGACATATATCCATAGGCATGATATCACACAAAACTTCATCATGATAATTTTCAATTTTTAATTTTACCAAACGCTGCTCACTTACTAGTATCTTATGATCATCCTGTATCCATGCTATTTGATAAGGCTTAGGGTGGTTCAATCTTTCCAAACTCAATTTGATCACCATCTCCTCTGAAACAACATTATTTGAACTGCCACTATCAATAATGACCTTACAACACTTACCAGATACCTTACATCTTATCTCGAACAAATTCCTCCTTTGCAAGGGTTCGTCATCATCTCCGATATGACACAATGCTCTCCTCATCACCAACAATTCTCCATCCTCTAGTTTATTAGTTGATCCGGTATGGTCTTTTTCTACCAATGCTGCTCTTCCACTATTCTCCACCTTCCTACATTCAAAAGCATGACGTACTTCACCTCCACAGTTAAAGAAGTTTCCTCTAAACACTCTTTTATCTTGTCTTTTGTCTTCTTTTTCATAGCCCTTATTCTGTTATCCATCAGGTTCTCTTCTCTAGTAAAAGTTTCTATCATCCTTTCGGTATGAACTATCATCTTTGTTGGCTTCCTTGTCTTTATTTTGATCTGTATAGGGTCCTCTTCCTCTGGAATAACTTATTCCTCCTTGAAATCTTCCTCCAAAAAACCTTCCTCCTCTACCTCTTTGCTTCTACTCATGTCTTTTGTTCAACTTCTCCTCTACTTTCAAGGCATATTGATAAGCTTCTTCAACACTTTGTAACTTGATTAAATTGAGTTCATCCTGTATAATCCACAACCCATTCAAATACCTAGCAACTTGTTCGATCTCATCATCAGTATGTGTAGATTTGATATTCAACTTGTAGAATGCTTCACTATAATCCTTCACACTAGACTCTTTCTGATTCAGGTTCTGCAACTCTCAGAATAGACTCACTTGATAATCAACAAGCATGAACTTTGATTTCAACTTTTTGACCATCCGCTCCCAAGATTTGATCTTCTCTTTTCCTCTTCTCTATCTATCTACTTGTAAATGTTCCCACCACAGAGATGCATGAACTTTCAACTTAGTGCAAGCATATCTCACTTTCTTATCTTTTGCGGTACCTTTAAAATTAAAATACTTTTCCATATCCATGATCAAATGCAACAATTCATCCGAATCCAATTTGACTTTATAATCCGGTGGGGTAAAATGTGGTTTGGTATTTTCTCTTGACAATGCTCTTATAAACCTTTCTTCATCAGATCATTCACCGAAGGATTTTCTCCTTGTTCTTCAGCTACTTCTTATTCTTCATCATCACTCACATCTTCAACATGTCGACCTCTTCTTTGGGACGTTTCAACATCCTCCAACCAGGCTGCAATTCCTCTCAACATTTCCATCACTACAGGGTCTGCATTTCCACACGCTCCAACACCTCTAGCATTTCTTCGAGCCATCTTTACGCTAGTCCTCTACAGCTGCAGGCCGGATCCTTAATTTGCCACCCTACAAGAAATCTTACAAGACAACACAATCTCTGGAACGAAAAATCGCTCTGATACCACTTGGTGTAGTCACAGTGGGAGGGTCCTCAAAGAGAACAGTCCAAACCATGCAACAAGAGTTAACATAATAGAAACAAGACAACAAGACAATGTGATGGAGGCAATGCAGAACAAACTCTATTATGTCATGAAAAATCATTACAACCTGTCGACAACATGCAGACTTAAAGATTTCAGCTCACAAGCCTAACTTCATACATACTCAAATACAATATCAGCCACTTCAGACCTCTTAACCTTAAGATTTATCTTCTATGTTCTAATGAATAATTTCTAATGCTCAATTACATTGATTTATATGATCAAGAGTGATCCGCATCGGCCCAAGATGAAACAATAGCTGATGAACAATATGAAACGTGTAAAACAACCAGGTCGACCTCTGCCAATTAGATCCTTCCAAAAAATCCATAGAATGAAGTGGGAACCTAAGGAAAGGTTGGCCACATGCCAAAGAATGCTAGGAACAACAAATTGAAGATCCACAAGCTATGGAAACGATCAGAAAGATTTGCCAAAGCTGAAAATAGGTCCAAGTGATTCAGGTGTCCTAAGCCAAAAAAACTGTTATAGATTCCCGAAGTGATAACTTGCCGGAAAAGACTCCAAACGTCCCGCAGACCTAGGATAAGATAGATGAACATGTCCTTGAACAAAAATTATCTCCTCTAGATCTGGGGAGAAAATGCAAGAAAACGCAAAAAGAAATGTTGAAACTGCAAAACAAGAAACAAATTGAAATGACATATTTTGGTTGATGCAAGATTGCCAAGAACCAGGGATGCTCTTGCATCACCAATACAACTCAATGATATACATACCACCAAAATTAAAAATTAAACCCATACAACTAATGACACATATATCACAATATTACCCATCATGGAAATCTATACAAGAATCATGCACAAGAGTCAATCTTACTCAGCCATGATGCCTGGACACATACACTAAGCACACCATATGAGTTTGATGTAACCTTCAAACAAAACCTATTGATCTCAATGAAAAATGCGTCATTAAAAAATTCAAACGAATTCATGCATCATTAAATCCTTCATACAGAAGCTATACAATCATAATGTAGAAGAGTAAAGATCATGCAACCATAATGAACAAACAAGTGCAGTAAGAAAACATGGTAGAAATTAGATGCAACTTTCAAAATAAATCCACAACTGAATGATATATGTACCATCAAAACTAAAAATGAAACCCATACAATTAACTTAATGACACATATATCACAATATTACCCATCATAGAAATCTTTATAAGATTCATGCACAAGTGTCAATCTTACTCCAGAATGATGCATGAATAAACACACTAAGAACATAATAGGAGATTGATGCAACCTTAAAACAAAATCTAAACAACTAAATTAGATGCATCATTAAAACCTTCATATAAAATCTATACAATCATCATGTAGAAGTGTAAATGACATGCAACCATTATGAATAAACATGTGCACTAAGATCATATGGTAGAAATTAGATGCAACCTTGAAAATAAACCCATACAACTCAATGGTATATACACAATTAAAACTAAAAATGAAACCCATACAATTAACTTAACAACACATATTTCACAATATTAACCATCATAGAAATACATACAAGAATCACGCACACGAGTTAATCTTAATCAACTATGATGTGCTAGCAAACACAGTAAGCATACCATGAGAATTTTATTCAACCTTCAAACAAAACCAATTCAATTGAATGACATATATGCCATTAAAACATTCAAGAAAATACATATAGCTAAATTAGATGCATTACTAAAACCTTCATACAAAAGCTATGCAATCCTCATCTAGAAGAGTAAATGCCATGCAACCATTATAAATACACAAGTGCACTAAGTACACATTGGTGGAATTAGATGAAATCATCAAAATATACTAATACAAAAAAATGATATATACACCATCCAAACTAAAAATCAAACCCATAATATTAACTTAATGACATATCATAGTATTAGCCATCATAGAAATATATAGAGGAATCATGCACAAGAGTCAATTTTATTGAACCATGATGCATGGAAAAACACACTAAGCATACCATAAGAGTTTTATGCAACCTTCAAACAAAACCAATTCAATTCAATGACATATATGCCATTAAAACATTCGAGAAAATGCATATAGCTAAATTAGATGCATTACTAAAACCTTCATACAAAATCTATGCAATCCTCATGTAGAAGAGTAAATGCCATGCAACCATTATAAATAAACAAGTACACTAAGCACACATTGTTGGAATTAGATGAAATCATCAAAATATACTAATACAATTAAATTATATATACACCATCCAAACTAAAAATCAAACCCATAATATTAACTTAATGACATATCATAGTATTAGCCATCATAGAAATCTATAGAGGAATCATGCACACAGGTCAATCTTATTGAACCATGATGCATGGACAAACACACTAAGCATACCATAAGAGTTTTATGCAACCTTCAAACAAAACCAATTCAATTCAATGACATATATGCCATTAAAACATTCAAGAAAATCCATACAGCTAAATTAGATCCATTATGAAAACCTTCATACAAAAGCTATGGAATCCTCATGTAGAAGAGTAAATGTCATGCAACCATTATGAATAAAAAAGTGCACTAAGCACACATGGTTGGAGTCAGATGCAACCTTTAAAATATACTAATACAACTAAATGATATATACACCATCCAAACTAAAAATGAAACCCATAATATTAACTTAATGGCATATCACAATATTAGCCATCATAGAAATCTATAGAAGAATCATGCACAAGAGTCAATCTTATCGAACCATGATGCATGGACAAACACACTAAGCACACCATAAGAGTTTGATGCAACCTTCAAACAAAACCCATTCAACTCAATGACATATATGCCATTAAAACATTAAAACAAATTCATACAACTAAATTAGATGCATCATTAAAACCTTCATAGAAAAGCTATAGAATCATCACGTAGAAGAGTAAATGTCATGCAACCATTATTTATAAACATGTGCACTAAGAACAAATGGTAGGAATTAGGTGCAACCTTCAAAATAAACCCATACAAATCAATGATATATACACAATCAAGACAAAAAATGAAACCCATACAATTAACTTAATGACACATATATTATAATATTACACATTATTGAAATATATAAAAGAATCATGCACAAGAGTCAATCTTACTCAATCACGATTCATGGACAAACACACTAAGCACACCATAGGAGTTTGATGCAACCTTCAAATAAAACCCATTCAACTCAATCACATATATGCCATTAAATCATTCAACAAAATCCATAAAATTAAATTAGGTGCATCATGTAGACACCTAAATTTGATTAATCTAATTAATTTAATTTAGCTATCTTAAACACTTTTAAATTAAATAATTATTGAATTAATTAGTGTTCCTTCCTTCTAGCTAATTAATTTTATTAATTATGTTATAGTCTTTTTTTAATTAATTATTTCACAGCCCAAAATCATCTAATTAATTAAATATTCTCTCTTCCTCTATTAAATAAATCAAATACATGATTTGATTATTTAATTCACTTTTGTTCTTTTCTTCTAATTATATAATTAATTAATTAAATTAATTAATCCTATTTCCTCACATGTCTCCTAACCTAAACCCTCCCATCTAACCCTTATCCTAGCCTAACCCATGGGGTATAACCAACCTTATCCACTTAACGAACCTTATCCCTTCTAACCTCCCCTTCACATGTGTGTGCACATTCCTAATATTTCTAAATATTTGGAAAAGAATATTTGTTATTTGGGTGGTTATTTCCCAAATAGACATGTAGGATACATGTCACTCCTCTCTTTGACAATCGTCTTTTCCAAAGACACTTGTTTTTCTTGGTTGAGCCTCTTGTCCTCTTTGAGGACAATTGTCTCTTTTTCAAACCCTTCCTCTCCATTCCAAGTTCTATTTAATCCCTTCCTTTTTCTTCCAAATCATCCATTTTCATACAACCATACCATCATAATGTCATTCGAAATAACTCTCATTTGCATACTCATTATCCAACCATCAATTACATTTCATATTAGTTTAATTTGCACAATCATGATAAATAAGTGTATCTACCATCCTTGGAAGCACAAAATCGAGCACACATCAAACTGAGGGGTAATCAAATGAAAGGAAGGAAAATGGAGTTTGCATTTTTTTTTTCTCTTTTATCAATTATGCTTTGTTTATTCCTTTTTAGCATCCTAATAGTGAGTATTTGATTAATTTGTGATTGCATAGGTTGTTAGTAGTATTTCAATCTTTTATATTTGCATTCACATTTTCTTCACACATTTCTGACATGCCTGGTGGGACCCACATCATGGGTCATTTCTCATGTTTTTGTCATTTTAGTGTGTTATTTTGTAGATTTTGAGCACTTGTAGGCAAGAATACAGGAATACAGGCAGATTTCCGCCTTGACGAAAGTTTGTTTCTTCAATTGCTCAATTCTAAGAAATGATGGGATTACTATTTGAAACAACGAGATCACCAAGTGAAATAACATGAACACATTTTTGCAGTCGTACGAAGGTATAATTTCTGAATTCTTCTCTTGGGTTTTTGTATTTAATTCTATCAATTTACAGTAAAATAGCAGGATTGCATAGAGAAGTGGCAGGATTGCTTCTCTGTCTGTGTTTTTGTTGTTCTGTCTAGTTTAGTAGTTTTATTTTTTACTAGCAGGGTGGCGGGATTTCCAGGTAAAACAATGAGAATGCTCTACATTTTTTTTTGCCATTTTCCCAAATATTGATTTCACTAACCTGCTAATTTGTTCTGTGTTTTCTAGTTTTTGTCTAACATTTGGTGTAGGTTTGAAAGTAGAAGACCTAAAAACCCTGAAAACTTTAATGTGTTTAGTGCAGGGCAACCAAAGAGGGGTGCACCCACAAACAAGTTTATTTGGGTTAAAATGAACATTGTTCTTTCTTCTTAGTTAGAAAACACTTCGATTTTATAAGGAACATAAACCCTTGTATTATGTGCTTGGCACACTTTTCCAAGTGAGTGGATCGATTTCTAACACACATTATCCTCTCCCTGGCTCTTATGGTCTTGGGTGCAAAAGAAAAGTGTTAGCGACACTCAATTTTACCTTTTTAGCATTAGAGAGACTACCTCCCGAGAAGCCATTAAGGGTGGTTAGAGGGAATGACCAAAGCGATACTTCCTTAGCCCGCTATATAAATTAAAAAGTTAGGCGAAAGTCACGATTTCTTGGTGGCATGTATCTACATCAATGATTCCTTCAGGATAGGCTCTTAAGTGAATCATCGTTGCATGGGTAGACACTAGGTTTCATTGAAGTTCCTCCACTACGAAGTCGGCCCAATTTGTACCATACATTGTCAAGATAGATGTCCCCCAGTTCATAAGATCTTCAGATCTTCATGGTATGAGATTTTGGTGTGCTTGAGAAGTGTGTGCCATCGTGGCGCAGACAACAGCAATGAAATCTCTTTTTGTCTGCCTTGTTTAGGGATATGTAGAAATCCAAGTGGGGATCCAACAGGTAGTATCACTTGTCCAGTCTAAGAAGTACATGACTGTAAATGCATTTAACATACTTGCGTGTTTTCTATGTTTGGTTTTATAGTCTTTTTCCAAAAGTCAAGTCTGAGAAATGTCCAAATTAGTAGATTCATAGTCATCTTTTGTCATTTTAGTCTATTAGAAACCACGAAAACGCTTCTTGTAACCCCAAGATTGCAACCTGAGATGACAGAACAATGTGATTGTATCATGGAACGTTGGGAAAGTTATTATTTTGTCACGTCAATTGCCCAATTTCATCAAAATGGCGAAAATGTATGTCATTACCAAGTCGGTTCATTATCTTTATCAAAATAGCAGGATCACATTCAAACCTAAGAGTCAATTTACCTTATTTTTGTGGTAGCGGGTTTGCACACTAAAATGGCGGTATCATTGTCATTTGTCCCTCATTTGTTCAATTGTGTCAAAACAATGGGACCAGAGTCAGTAATTGCAGGATTGCGTTGTCAAACTTTGGGATTGCTTGTATAATTGGTGGGAATGCTATTTTCTCCATTATGTTGTCTAATTTTCACAAAGCTTAAGTAAATTTATCATTTCAATGGGTTAGTGTATGTCCCAAGCTTGGTTACGAGTCACTTTAAAAGTCGTCCTTATCATCTACTTAGTTCAGGGTTCACCTCATCATTTTGGTCGTCCTAGTTGTTGAGTTGGATCTTGGTCACCATTTCAAACTTGCATCGTTATTGTCATCTTTTCATGTCTTTGCGTCCTCATCATCATCATATCTCACTTAAGTCAAGGATTAATTTTTTAATCAAAAGTCCAATCTCTTTTATCTAGTAAATTGCGTCACCAATCAAATTATACAGTTTCAATTGAATCGGTCCTTCTCTTTTAGTCAATCGGTTGGTCCTTCAATTCAGTCTATCAATTGAACATGGTTGCCCAAGGTATGATCGTTGCATCACGTGATACACCTATGGTTGCTAGTCCACAAGAACCTCCTCAACAACAAATACCTTTACAACAACCTTTGTCATCATTCCCGAATCAACAATATACCCAAATGCCAACAACACCACCACAACAAAGTGCCCAACTTGCATCGATCATATTACCACCTATGGGTACCCCTAGGTGACATTATCTATCGTTTTATGCTAATTCATCAGACTCACGCCACCTCCACTCTGAGGAGGGGGTATCTACAATGCACCGGTTAATGTGCCATCCACAAAACTTATCACATCCCTTCCCATGATGGCTCAAATGCCCATGACTTCTAGTGTGGTGTGTATTTCATTAATCGGGTCACTCGACCTATAAACATGACTTCCACACAAGTGCCAGCTTGGACTACAATAATGTCAGGCTATCCACTACCACCTGTCACACAAGCTATGACTAGGGACATGAGCTACACAATGCCATCATCATCTACACCCCCACCTAGGCACTCGATGTCGTAAGTCATCAAGGCCCTGTAGTATCAACCACAAGTGACTTCGCAACTTGTTATCTCAAAACTGTGATTCAGTTCCTTGCGAGCACCACCTTCATCCCATGTCATGATGAATATTCATCAATTTCCAGGTGGTGCTAATGTAAATCCGCCATCATATAATTCTCAATCCAATGTGTATCCTAACTACACTGGGTGAAGTTATCTTCAAGGTGGCACTCTTCAAGTTCGACAATTTCCAAATGTGCAACATCAACAACAACATATCACTCCTCAACAAAATGTTGTGATGTACTCACAGCCACCCCAATATCAACAACCACCACTTGTCCAACAACATGTCTCTGTATATCAAAATGCAACAAGCTATCAAAACCCACCACAACAATGAAATTATCTCCATTCACATCAAGTGGCATATCAAATACTGCATTATCAATCTACTATGTCATCTCCTAATCCTTTTCCAACCAACACTGAATGGGAAGAAATGAAGGCAACTCTTAAATCCTTACAAGACAACAACTCTAAGCAAGATTTCAAATTCGATGAGCTTTGTCCTTACCCTTTTGACAAGTCAATAATGGCAGTGCCCTTCTCCAAGCACTTTGAAACACCAAAGTTCAATAAATACAAAGGGAAAGGTGGTCCTCGTCATCACATTAAAGAGTTCTTTATGGCTTGTTAGGAGGTGTCATGGTGGAACAAATATCTTCTATAGTTGTTACCTAAAATTCTCAACGGACCCTCTCTAGAATGATTTTCCAAGTTGTTATTTGGCACTATCACTAAAATATTTAAAATAATGTCTCTATGCTTGACCTTTGTTAGACCAAGAAAAAGGGAGGTGAAAGACTTCTAAACTACATCCAAAGGTAGAGATCCCTTACTGGTCATCTCCCGTGTATAGTACCAGACACTCAATTGGTCCTAGTGTTTATCAAAAATCTCCACCTGAAGATTGCATATCATAAATGTTTAAATTGATCAAGCACCTTCAAACACATCATGTCTAAGGGACCATCGGTGGAAAAGACTTTGATCGATGAAGGAATCATCAAAATCTACAAAGAATACTCTAATAAATCTAGTAATGATAAGAAAAGGTATTAGAACAAGAACAATAATGTTGTAGGTGATGGGGTCACTTTTTCCAGAACAGTGCAAATGATTGTGGTTGCAAAGCCACCATCCCTGTAGACATATGCCAATCCCCCACAACAATTGTACGCAACATAATATGATTGTGTATACACAAATGTAACCATTTGATGAGTCCAAACATAAGCTTGACTGGTATAAGGATAATGAATACTGCACCTATCATTGTATTAAGGGTCATGATATGAAAATTGTATGAAACTCAAACACTTGGTCCATGACCTTATTGACCAGGGTAAAATTGTCATTGATCCTATCACGAGAAAGTCACCAAAATGGTAACCTCAACATGTATAATAAAACTCTCCCTAAACATCAAGGAGAAGGTAGTATATCTAACATTGGTCAGGCTCGCACTACCAATAATATCAATTACAACAATGTGCCATTCGATTATGGTAGTACAATAAGTTGCATCGCTCAAGTGTAGGATCATGTCAATATGAGTCACGTCAAGGGAGTTGATACCCAATGTGCAGTAACCACTAGGATAGCTCACATGACAGTTCTTAGGGCCCCAATGCCTTCAACACTCTCAATGTTCATGTCTACACAATATAACATTCTTGAGCATTTAGGAAAAACTCCAGCACAGATCTCCATCTTGGACTTGCTTAAAGCTTCACCCACTCATTAGGAGATCCTTACCCAACTTGCGAGAGGCTCGTGTTCCAGCAATATAGATCATACACAATTTGAATCCATGTTAGCTCATTCCTCTTCAACTTATCACATTAGCTTCATGCAATCTAGAGCCACGGTCTCTGATCTCGATCATATTTGTCTGCTAAATATTAAGGCCATTGTCAAATGCTATAAGGTAAAATAGGTACTGATCGATAATGGTTTTCCCTTGAACCTTTGTACATTAATTTTTTTAACTCAAGTGGGGTAAACTGTTGCGGACATGCATAATCAATGCATCACCATCAAGGCATATGACAATGCTGAGAAAAGTTTAGTGGGATGATCAATCTCCCTATTCAGGTAGGCCTGGTAACACAAAGCACTTTATGCCACACCATTGATCTTGACTTGCCATTCAATATCCTTGGTCGCCCATGGATCCATGCCATGTAGGTTGTCCCTCCCACTTACCATCAGTGCCTCAAATTTCCATACCAAGGTTGCAAAATCATAATTCATGGTGACACTCAATCATTCAAATATCATCGTGCTCTCGAAGCTTCCACGCCATATGAGCATCATTGCCCAGGTGTCAACATCAGAGCTTCTCAAGCTACCTCATCATCCTCATGTATTGACCTTGATTCTATACTCATCGTTGCCAAAGAGAAGACTTCCATCTCATCCACCTTCTCCCAACTCAAGATCAACGACATTGGTTGGGGTGAATACGCCCTACAAGGCACTTTCACAGTAGTCGTTGTATCTCTAGATTCACATGCTTATGGTAAACCTACTAAGGACTGATAAGTCGGTGTGTTGACATGTCTTTTTATTAGGACTCTTAGGTTTTTGGTATCTTTTGGGTTGCATTGTGATAGTAAAATATTGTGAATTGACTATATGTAATCCATGTTTTAAAACTAAACTTAAGAAATCATGTTTGAACTTTGTCGGTTAATTCCTGCAGCCATGCCAATTTATTCCTGCAGCCAAATGGTTTGTCCCTGTGATATGCGGATTAATTAGGATGATTTCATATGTGAGTTAATGAATGTATTAGTTAAGTAAGATACATATGCATGTCCTCGTATGTTGTTTCTTTTTTAGTGCAGATAATAATTGATGTTGCGGTGGAGGATTTTCTTTCACGCCCAAGGACTGGAGAATCACGTTCAGATAACCGGAGGTCAAACTGAAGGAGATTCAAGCGAGCACAATGCATGGCATAATCGGAGCAGTTGTACTTCACCATGGGAGTTTAAATCTGGTGCATGTTTAATTTGCAAAATATCGCTTTGGCGTGCAAAGACTGTGGTTCGGTTTTAGATACACAGTTCTTGCAGCCAAGCTCTCTGTTATCCCCTTTGTCTGACAACTATCCGCCTCTTCTTCTGGGCATAACTGGAGTTGTCCATTGTAGTTTATATTTTCTTTATAATAAGCTCTTCCTTCTTTTCTGAGAGTTAGACAGAATGGAAAGGGATTGAGCAGAGTTTTTGTCACGCATTCTGAATTTTCTCTTTTAGAATATGTAATCATCTTTCAGGAAGAAATGAATAAAAATATGTTATTCTGATCTATTAATAGTTCTTTGTTGAGAGTTTGATATCACTCATCCAAGGGGGCCCACTTGGTGAGTGATCTTGTGTTTATGATTATTGAAGTTAGTTTTTACTTAGTTGCAGTAGAAGTTCATGACTGGATTGTTCCTGCGGCCACTGGAAATAGATCTTTTGACTGTTCTTGCAGCCAAGGCAGAACGGTGTGATTCCTGTTATTTTCATTAGATCATTTCAGCAGAGTTTTGTAAAGCTTTCATTTAGCCTTTTATGATTTCTATTCCTACCTTTTCTGCAGTAATTTAGAATAACCATTTAAGGAGCTTAGTGCATATATATTGCAGACCATTTCAAGTTTTACGTTCCTGGATTGACAACTAAATGAACACTAGCCATGAGAATAGTAAACTCTACCATATGAATGTCCAAACTTTGGATTGCGATTTCAATTAGAGGTATTATTATTGTCATTATAGTTGGGGTAGACATTTTTGGCGCCGTTGCCGGGGATAGTGTCAAGCTAAGAGCCTTTTATGATTCTTTTAGTTTCTAGTTAATTGTTTGAATTTCATGAATCTGCATGCATAATAGAAGAAGAGATGCCAGAGGTAGATTTTTGCCCACTCATACTACTCATGCAGAAGATAGTTTTCCAGATATAAACCCTTTTTCTTAGCAGTATCAAGTCCCACAAAATTTGAATCACCCTGAGTCTGAACTTCCAGAAGGTAGTCTTTATTCCTTTTTGGTCCACAAGAAGAAGAATTGCCTATTGTAATAACCCCCACAAGTCCAATGCAAGGGAACCCACCTCCTGGTGGAAATAATCCACCACCACCACCTGGTCCAACATTTGAGTTTCCCATTTCTGACCAGCATGATAATGCTAACCTCAAGAACATTCCAACATCTTCACTTCCTAAATTCTATGGGTTGGTGACAGAGGATCCAGATACATTTCTGTTTGAGTTTGATGTTCTCTGTAGGAGTTTTGACTATACTACAGATGCCCATAGACTCAAAATTTTTTCAGCCACTTTGAAGGAGTCATCCTTGAGATGGTTTATGAGCTTGGGTAGTAGCACAATCAATAAATGGGATGAGATGAAATGGTTGTTTCTTGCAAAATACAAATATTATTGTAGGGGCACTGATCGTCATGGGGATGATATCTTTAGAATGACACAAACTGAAGATGAGAGCCTTGAGGATTATCTGGAAAGGTTTTTGTTTAGTGTCAAGAAGTCCAAGCATAGTACTCTGAATGAAGATTCCCTCAAATTGATATTCTTGAGGGGTATCAGTGATGAATGCATCGATTCCTTAGATCTAATGGGGCGAGGTGACATTACACAATCTACTTGAGCTGAAATAGGACAAATTTGCAAGAAGTATTCTAGATCTCCTTCTAAGAAGAATAGGAGATTTAAGTCAGGAGCACTATCATCATCATCTGGAACTGGAGTTTCTAGGTTGGAAAGTAACCATTTGTTAAAAGATTTCAAGGAGGATATTATAAACAATATGGCTACTCAGTTGGATACATTGGCAGCTAAGAAGAAGCATGAGGAAGCTGATGCATTTCTTGCAGAATTCTAGATCACAAGGCCAAGGACAACAATTTGCTAATCAAATCCCCCAGTGGCAGCAGCCACAGGGAAACTGGTATCCACCTCGGGGTACAGGGAACCAATTTCAAGGGAATTGGCAACCTACCTCTCAATGGAGGGGAAACCCATCATGGTCATCCCAATCTTCTGGATATCAGCCCCCTGCTCAGCAGCCACAACCTCCTGCTTTAATGCCACCTCCTGTAGCCACAACACCACCTCCCAAGCCAACATAGCTGCCTACTCAATCGTTGCCTAATCCAACTATCAAATCTCAACAACAACAACAAGCTTATTTAGCTGATGCTAATCAATACCTAGCCTATTCTTTATCACTAGATGATATTCACCTTCGATTTGGAACAACACTACCTAATCCCTCTCAGCTAGTTATTACTGAGGTACAAGAAGAGCAACCAATCTCTGATCCTAAATATGTAATACCTCATAATCAAATATTACCACCATTTCCCCATAGATTGAAAGATAAAGAAGTTTCAACTGATCAACAACAAAGCTTTGATATTCTTGATCAACTGAAGCACATTTGTGTTAAAATTCCATTGCTGCAAGCAATAAAGGATGTTCCAATATATGGTAAAGCATTGATAGAGGCATGCCTAAAGAAACCTGGTAGAAAGAAAAAAGATCCACAAACAGTTCATGTTATGGGTCAATTGGCTGATATTATGTTAGGAAAAATTGCTATTGCAAAGTATTCGGATCCAGGTAGTCCTGTTGTGAGTATAGTCATTAATGACAGTCAAATAAAAAATGTTTTAGTTGATCTAGGGGCAGCCATTAATGTAATGACAAGGGAAGTAATGAAACATCTAGAGATAGATAGTTTAAGGGCTACACCCACAGTTCTCCAACTTGCTGATGGCTCTGCAGTAAGACCTGATGGTATGATAGAAGATATAGTGGTCATTCTTGATTCCTAGGAATATCCTGCAGACTTTATGATTTTATCCCCAAACGCAACATTGGGGGGATATCCAGTCATTTTGGGAAGACCATGGCTGGCCACAACTGATGCATATATTGGGTGTAGATAAGGAGACATGACTATTTCAGATGGCAGTTCCACAAAAACATTGGCCTTGTATAGCCCTGCACAACCTCAGCTTGAGCAGCAGCAAGCTGTTTGGCCTATTTTGGGAGAGGAATCTGAAGTTGACTCTATTAATCACCTTATGATGATTAATTGAGTGCCACTCATGTAGTTATATGATGAAGAATCAATCCTTTATAAGATCTTGATAAATGAATTAATAGAAGACCAAGAATTGCAGGAATTGGTTCTGAATATTGCAGGGTTGGACTTTCCTGCAGCCACTGATATCTTGCATACCTTGTTGCCGCAGGAATTATCACATTCTCATATTTTTGATATAAATCAAATTGATCTTACTATCAAGATAGAGGTTGAATTGAATAAATATTTGAACATCAATAAGAATATAGTAGATACTCAGAAGGATAGCCTGGTGGACTTGCTAAAACTCTATAGAAATGCCTTTGCATGGGATTACAAGGATATGAATGGAATTGATCCAGAAGTTTGTACTCATCACATTTACATAAAGGATGAGTGTTGCCCACTCAGACAACCTCAAAGAAGAGTCAATCCTACCCTGACGGAGATAGTTAAAGAAGAATTGCAGAAATTGTTGAAAGCTGGGTTTATCTATCCTATATCTGACAGTCAATGGGTATCACCTTTGGTGATAGTTCCTAAAAAGGGAGGCAAATGGAGAGTATGTGTTGATTATAGAGCTTTGAACTTAGCCACAAGGAAGGATCATTTTCCACTGCCATTTGTGGATCAGGTATTGGATTCTTTTGTTGGTAAGCGATAATTTTCATTTCTGGATGGATTTAGTGGCTATAATTAGATACAAATAGCTCTTGAGGATCAGGAGAAAACAACATTTACTTGCCCATGGGGCACTTATGCATATTCTATTCTTCCTTTTGGATTGTGTAATGCTCCAGCCACTTTTCAAAGGGCGGTGATCAATATTTTTTCTGATATTTCTCAAGACATTATGGAAATTTACATGGATTATTTTACAACTTATGGTTCTGAATTTGATCAAGCATTGGGTAATTTGAAGAAAGTTTTGCAGCGGTGTGAAGACTACAACTTGTCTCTAAATAGTGAAAAGTGTTTCATTATGATGGAAGAAGGAATAGTCCTTGGTCATCATATATCTGTACAAGGCATACAAGTGGATCCATCAAAGATTGAGGTTATTCAGCATATTAATGACCCTGTGAAGCAGAAAGATGTGAGAAGTTTTCTTGGCCATGCTGGATACTACAGAAGGTTTATCAAATATTTCAACAAAATTGCAAGTCCCTTATATACACTGCTTACTAAAGATGCAAAATTTAAATGGACCTCGGCATGCAATGAAGCTTTTTTAAAGCTTAAGCATGATTTGAATCAAGCACCAGTTCTAAAAGGACCTAATTGGTCTCTACCATTCCAAATCCATACTGATGCATCTGATTATGCTATAGGATCAGTGCTAGGACAAAAAGTTGATAAGTTGGAAAATGCAATATATTATATTAGGAAGAATTTGCAAGGACCTGAATTGAATTATACAGATACTGAAAAGGAAATGGTAGCTGTCATATATGCCCTTAACAAGTTTAGACACTATATTACAGGGTATCCCATATTTGTGCATACATATCATACTGCAATTAGATATCTCATGAATAAGCCATCAATAACTGGTAGACTGGCTCATTGGTTATTGTTGATGCAGGAATTTGATATCACAGTTGTTGATAAGCTAGGGAAGTCTAATGTTGTTGCAGATTATCTTTCACGTCTTCAATTGCAGGAAGACTCTACAATGATAGATGACACTTTTCCAGATGAGCATTTGTTTCTCATACAGGCTCATACTCCTTGGTATGATGATATTGCCAACTATTTAGCTACAGCTAAGATGCCAATTTCTTTTTCTCCTAAGGCAAGAAGGTTGCTAGTTGAAAAAAGTTTTAACTTTTCATGGATTGCTGATTGTCTATTTTATACTGGACCTGATCAAGTCATGCAAAGATGTGTTAGAGAGGATGAAACATATGACATCTCTCATGTATGTTATGATGAGCCATGTGGAGGTCATTTTGCTGCCAAAAGGACAACACTGAAAATACTCAATACTGGTTATTATTGGCCTACACTACACAAGGATGCAGCTCAGTACACAAGGAAGTGTGACAGATGTCAGCGAATGGGCAAACCTACAAAATCTGATGAGATGCCACTATATCCTTAGATATCTGTTACACCATTTGACAAATGGGGATTAGATTTTGTTGGCCCCATTGATCCACCTTCTAATGGCAAATCTTATATCTTGGTATGTATAGATTATGTGACAAAATGGGTAGAAGCTAGAGCTATGCAACATGCAAGAGATAATAAGGTAGCTAAATTTCTCTATGAAGAAATATTTACAAGGTATGGAGTACCCAGGGAAATTGTCTCAGATCAGGGACCTCAATTTACATCAACATTGATAAAAGCTTTGGTCAATGAATACAATATAAGACACAGGAAATCTACTCCATATCATCCACAGTCTAATGGCCAAGTAGAAGTTACCAACAGAGAGCTTGAGGCTATTCTTACCAAAACAATGTCTATTCACAAGGAAGATTGGTCTAATCAACTTTCAAAAGCAATTTGGACATATAGAACAACATGGAAAACACCAATTGGATTCACACCTTTTGAGATGGTTTATGGCAAAACAACAATGATGCCTATTGAATTTGACCATAAAACCTTGAGAACAGCTTTACAACTGAATATGACATTGTCTGACACATAGAAGGAACGCATTAAGCAGTTAAATGCTCTTGATGAATCGAGAAAGATAGTTGTTCAACAAACATAACTGATTCAAAACCAAAGAGCCAGATGGCATGATAAATATATTAGAGAAAAGAAATTCAAAGTTGGTGACTGGGCACTCCTGTATGATTCCAGATATAAGGATGCTATGGGAAAACGCCAAACAAGGTGGTTAGGTCCTTATGAGGTAGAATAAGTTTTTCACAATGGAGCAGTTTGGTTGTCCACAATAGATCCTGTTCGATTTAAACTCTTAGTGAATGGACATCGACTACGACTTTATCACTAGCCAACTACTAGAGAAGAGTTCCTGTAGCAGTTTGTTCCTCAAAATGAAATACAAGTTCCTGCAGCAAATGGTAATGTTCCTGCAGCAACTGCCAATGATTTGGTAACAATTCATGAGCTTCATGTTGCACTTGAGCATGTTGATAAAGGTGATGTTCTTGCAGCCTCTGCAGTGAACTTATTTACCGTATCATAATAAAATATTTCCATGTGAAATATTGTTCTATGTACATAAAGTTCCATCCACTACATTCCATCCCACTTTCTTACCTGTCATTTCATTTCATTTCGCCATCATTTTTGCCCAATTGCAGGTACGTGTATATTGTAATTCATTTTAATTATGCATTTATTAGGTCATTATGATTTTAATCTTGTTTTAATCCGCTCCAAACCCGAAATCTCGTCAGCCTGTGTGGACACTTGCTAGGTTAAGTTGGGGGGGGGGGGGTACTTTGTGGTCCTTTTTCCCAGTAAGATTTATTATCCTGAACTGATTTCCTAACTGACATTACTTATGATGATTATTATTTCACGCGAGTGAATAATAAGTTCTGCCGCCAAAATTAAGATATGTAGATTGTAGTTTTTGTGAATCTGTCAAACATTTTGGTGAAGCTACGAAAGTATCAGAGTAAAAGATGGGTGGTGATCTGATTCGCCATGAACCAACGGGTTTTGAAGGGTTGCTGTAGGATGTTGTCTGTGTGCATTATTTCCAAAACCACGGTTGGCTGGATTATTTCTTGAGAATCAGGGATTTCAATGATGAAATAGCTGCAAAATTTATGCATTCTTTTGACGAAGGAGAAGCTACAGAGCAACGAATTGCAGAGCTCATAGGGTTGCTGCAGGAAAGAGAACTCTTTCCAGAATCGAAAGATGCAAGGAGTGCCAGGGCAGAGTTCACAATTTCTACTGATGAGCCCTTAATGGTGGATAGGCAAGGGACTAGAAGGGTTTCTTTGCCAGCACATTGGCCTCAGGTAGCTCTGTATATTATGAAATATATTACATGTGAAGGATGGTATTCAAATCTCCATTCACCTCACTTCAAGTTACTTAGTCATCTGCGTCATGATCGGTGAGTTAATGTCCCAAATTTCTTGTATCATCTCATTTCTATAAGTGCTAAGGAGACTAAAAAATATGGAAATCACTCTGTTAGCCATCATGGACTGGTGAAGTTGCTGGTGCAATGGTCCCTGAGAGATGTTTCATAGATGGAATGGGGTGTGTTTGAGGATATTCTGCAATTTAGGGTAGATGAAGTCCCTATTGAAAATAATCCATCGGTTCAAGAAGAGATAGTTGCAGAAGATTTTTCTGGTGAAGATGAGGGTTTGCTGGTTGCTGAAGGAGCCGCAATTATTATAGAAGAAAATATTGAAGCAGAGTCAATCGAAGGACAACCCTCTACCTCTCTTCAAAGAGATTCACCTGTTTTGCAAAGGGAAGGAAAAGAATTGGAAAAGGAGGAATCAGATGAAGAATTTATTATCCGGCCACAGGAAGCACATATCCCTCCTGCAGCTAAGAGGCGTCGAACAAAAACAAAAACTCCTGCGTCTGTTTCAAAAGTGTATGTAAGGAGAACAAGAAGAAGGACACAAAAGACTCAACCAGTGAGTAATCCAACATAAGTGATTGCAGTAGAAACTTCAGAAGAAGAAGATGCTGCAGAGAAGGAAATTCAAGAAAACCCTGTAGAAGAGGAAATTCAAGAGAACCCTGTAGAAGAGGAAATTCAAGAAAACCCTGTGGAAGAAGAAATCCAAGAAGAAATTTAGGAAGAAATTGTAATGGATAAGCTTGCAAATCTAGCTTTAGTGGCATTGCAATGTGAGGAGATTATTGATGATGTTCCACAACAACCTGAAGAAAATGTGGGAGATATGCCAATCCAAAATGAGGAATTTATTGAAGAAATCCCACGGTCTAAGGTAGGACCTATAAGAACTCCTTCATCCCTAACTAGTTTATCAATTGCTTTAACATTTTTTAGGCAATGGGAAATAGAGAAGGATAGGTTGCAAGGGATAATTAATAAGCATCAAAAAGAGATTGAGAAAAAAGATAATAGAATTAAAGAATTGGAGACTAAGGTAGAAGAGATTTATGGTATGGTTCCTGAGATAATGCAGTGTAGGGCTCCCCCAAGAATTTATGCAGTGCACTTGAAAGAACAATATTTGAATTTCAAATTAAACCGCATTGTAAGGGACCTTAATCCATCCTTGGAAACACCTGAGGAATTCTGTCATGCTTATCAAACCTCCCCACATGCTGTAAGAAATCTATTATGTGAATTATATTTACATAACTATGTTGTACCCCAGGACAGAGAATGGAATCCTTTGTTGTACATTGGGGATATCCATCTCAGAGCTCTAATGTCTTGGATACAAAATGAGATGATTATAGAACCACAAGCCATGGAGTTTGAAAAATTGGAACTTGACTATCCATTGCCACTGAGGAGGGAATCAAAAGCACCCAGGGTTCTGTATTATGATTGGCAAAAGTTGCTAATAAGAGATGATGTTAGTAAGATAGTACTTCCAATGAGAGAGGAAGTCTATGAAGCGTATGAGCAATTGGTTCAGACCCACGGGACAACAACACTAGAAGGGCTAACTCAACGCTGGAATCATCTACCAGATCATTTAAAACTGGGAGAACCCTACTTATTATAGAATTTTCATGCAGCTATACAGAGAGCCTCCAGGTACATACAGCTAGGCAGGGAAAAATCCAATAACTAGTTGCCATTAATCTTTCAGCCTCCTATCCTTATGTGGCCACTTTTGGCATGCCAACCAACAAAACCGAATTATGATGTAGATGTGGAAGAAACAACTAGATGGTCCAGGTTGAAGAAAATGAAAGGATTTTATTGGAATTTGCCTTCCAAGGGAACCAGACAGGACATTGTTGGTGATTTCAGAGTTTCAGCAAAAATCAGAAATTTTCCTTTTGCTGCAGGAGCAACAAACCCTTAAAGTTGGGGGGCATGATAAGTCGATGTATTGACATGTCTTTTTATCAGGACTCTTAGGTTTTTGGTATTTTGGGTTGCATTGTGATAGTAAAATATTGTGAATTGACTATATGTAATCCATGTTTTAAAATTGAACTTAAGAAATCATGTTTGAACTTTGTCGGTTAATTCCTGCAGCCATGCCAATTTATTCCTGTAGCCAAATGGTTTGTCCCTGTGATATGCAGATTATTTAGGATGATTTCATATGTTAGTTAATGAATGTATTAGTTAAGTAAGATACATATGCATGTCCTCGTATGTTGTTTCTATTTCAGTGCAAATAATAATTGATGTTGCGGTGGAGGATTTTCTTTCGCGCCCAAGGACTGGAGAATCACGTTCAGATAACTGGAGGTCAAACTGAAGGAGATTCAAGCGAGTGCAATGTATGGCATAATCGGAGTAGTTGTCCATGGGAGTTTAACTCTGGGGCATGTTTAATTTGCAAACTATCGCTTTGACGTGCAAAGACTGTGGTTCGGTTTCAGATCCACAGTTCCTGTAGCCAAGCTCTTTGTTATCCCTTTCATCTGACAGCTATCCGCCTCTTCTTCTGGGCATAACTGGAGTTGTCCATTGTAGTTTATCTTTTCTTTATAATAAGCTCTTCCTTCTTTTCTGAGAGTTAGACAGAATGGAAAGGGATTGAGCAAAATTTTTGTCACGCATTCTGAATTTTCTCTTTTGGAATATGTAATCATCTTTCAGGAAGAAATGAATAAAAATATGTTATTCTGATCTATTAATAGTTCTTTGCTGAGAGTTTGATATCACTCATCCAAGGGGGCCCACTTGGTGAGTGATCCTGTGTTTATGATTATTGAAGTTAGTTTTTACTTAGTTGCAATAGAAGTTCATGACTGGATTGTTCCTGCAGCCACTAGAAATAGATCATTTGACTATTCCTGCAGCCAAGGCAGAACGATGTGATTCCTGTTATTTTCATTACATCATTTCAGGAGATTTTTGTAAAGCTTTCATTTAGCCTTTTATGATTTCTATTCCTACCTTTCCAGCAGTAATTTAGAATAATCATTTAAGGAGCTTAGTGCATATATATTGCAAACCCATTTCAAGTTTTACGTTCCTGGATTGACAACTAAATGAACACCAGCCATGAGAATAGTAAACTCTACCATATGAATGTCCAAACTTTGGATTGAGATTTCAATTAGAGGTATTATTATTGTCATTATAGTTGGGGTAGACAAGGACCAGAAGAAGAAAGAACTTATGGTCCAAAAATGTGGCTCCACCACATTCCAATCCAATAGTGAACTCAACCACAAGGTTATAGAAGGAGATATTAATCTATGGCTCTTTAGAGATGTCTCACGTGGATAATGATATTCGCCTCAATCATTTCCAAGAGAAATATCCCGCGGCTCACAAATTGGCTACCCAAAAATGGGATTATTAAGGCAAAGGGCTAGGACATGAAGAAAGTGAAATTCGAAGACCTATTGATCTAACTCCTAATGTTTGCCACCAAGGGCTTGGTTTTGGACGTCCCTCCAATGAAGCCTCAACTTTGGCTGGCACTTTCAGAAATAATGAAAGCGTTTAAGTTGATATTGAAGACATGCTTGAGGAGGTTGTCAAATAAGCATACAAAGTTATAGATAGATCCTCAACCTTTGGCACATCCACCCTATTTGATACATATGTCCTCTCGATTGACCTCCCACTTCACCACCCTGAACTCGTCGATTGCGGCCAGACTGTTGCACACCTTAACACATTCCAAAATGATGCAACACTCCTTCAATTCCTAGAGACAACTGAGTGTGCACCATATTATCATCCTCAACATAACACAATGTATAAGTTGGATCCTCAAGGTTAATTTAGGGAAGATGGGATCCTTAACTGCAAAAGTGAAAAATAATTAAAAGATCAAGAGTCTCATGGTGGAAACCTTTGCAAGGCACCTATAGACCATAAAATAGTAAAAATAAAGGGTGTATCTTTTGGTGAAAACAACTCTGAGGTGCCAGAGGATGAGGACTCCCTTCTTCCCCTCATTGATACACATGTTCCTAAAAGATTACAAATTCTCATAGATCAAACCAAAGAAATAAATTTGGGTACTACAGACAACTCACATATCATTCATGTAGCTACTTCTTTATCTAATGATGAATTTCAGGTTTTCTTTGAGATCCTTCATAAGTGGTTCATCAACTTTGCATGGTCTTATGTAGACATGCCCAAATTCGATCCTAAACTGGTAGTCCATCACCTAGTCATGGATCCAAATGCTAAACCTGTTAAATAAAAAATTGCGCAAGATGCATCCTAGAATCGCAATATTGGTAAAGGCAGAGTTGGAAAAGCTCTTAGGGGTCAAGTTCATCTGACCAATTGATTACTCAGAATGAAACTCCAATATGGTACCTATTTCCAAACCTTGTGGTGTTATTAGAGTATGTACATATTTCAAAGATCTTAATAAAGCATGTCTTAAAGATGATTTTCCACTTCCCAACATCATCATTCTTGTTGATTTGACAGTAGGGCATGAAATGCTTTCTCTCATGGACGGATATTTTGGGTATAACCAAATAAAGAAAGTGGAAGTAGATTACCACTTTGTAGGGAACTTTTCGTTACTAGGTCATGCCTTTTGTTCTCAAGAATGTAGACATCACATATCAATGCACAATGACAATAATTTTTCAAGACCTTATGCACAAGATACTAGAAGATTATGTAGATGACATACCGGGTAAATTAAAGACATGAGTAGAGCATCTAGCTATCCTTGAGCAAATATTTGAATGCCCAAATAAATATAAGTTGTGCCTAAACCCTAAAAAGTGTGTGTTTGGAGTTACATCAAGTAAGCTCCGGAGATTCATTTTTTCCAAGCACAATATTGAGGTTGATCCCAAGAAAGTCAAAGAAATCTTAGAGATCCTGAACATTGAATAATTTGCAAAGTCTACAAGGAAATTTATAATCTATCAGACTTTTTATTGCCCAGCTTGCAGATAAGTGTTAGCCATTTACTCATCTCCTCAGAAAAGGTGTCGAGTTTAAGTGGGATGATAAATGCTAGCAAGCATTTGATAAGATAAAGGAATATTTGGCTCATCCTCTAGTCTTAATGCTACCCATCCCAGGTCGACCTTTGCTCTTGAATATCTTAGTTACTCCAACTGTTGTGGGGGCACTTCTCACCCAACATGATGAGCAGGGAAAAGAATGAGCAATTTATTACATTATTCGGACCTTAGTGGGCTATGAGCTTAATTGCTCTCATATGGAAAAAGCATGTTTTAGCTGTTGTCTTTTTCTCCCAAAAGCTCCGACGCTACATGCTAAGTCATACTATCAAGCTCATCTGCAAGATTGATCCCTTGAAGTACCTATTGTGTCAAACAACCCTCATTGGTCGTATGGCTAAGTGGGTCATGTTGCTCAGTAAATTCGACATTCAATATATGGACCGAAAGGCCATCAAAGGACAGATCATTATAGACTAGTTAGCAGAAACACCCTTGATTGATGCTTACCCATTAGTCACAAAATTCCCAGATGAATATGCATGGTCATAGCACAACCCCCCTGGAAGCTCTATTTTGATGGCTCTGACATGCAGAAAGGATCAGGGGTAGGTTTCTTATTTGTTACTCCTTAAGGCAATCTAATCCCCAAGTCCTTCAAGTTGTCTTTCCCATGCACCAATAATATTGTCGAATATGAGGGCCTCATCACTGGCCTCAAGACAACTATTCAGTGGAATATCACAAACATTATTGTCTATGGAGACTCATGGCTAGTTATTAGATAAGTCAATGATGATTATCAAATGAAAGATGACAAACACCTATCATACAAAACAATGGTTGACGACCTCAAACAAAACTTTTAGAACATCATATTTGATCAGATCTCTAGGGCTCAAAACAAAGCAACCGATGCAATGGCCACTATTAGATCCATTCTCACAATAGAAACATATAGTCCTAAATATGAGTTCTTAGTTGAGCAACTACTCCAGCCAACATTTGAAACATCACACACAAAAATGGTGTGCAACATCCTTGGAGCCCAATCACTGTGGTACCATGACATACACACATACCTTAAAGATGGCACCCTTCCATCTAACATATCCCATAATGAATGCTAAAACCTTATCGTCATTGTGCCTAATTCACTCTTATAGGAGACAATCTATATATTGTCGCGGCTACTAGGACATCCTCGCTAGATTTTTAGATTCGAACGAAGATAATGTTGTGATGAAAGAAGTGCATGCTAGAACTTGTGGTGCTCGTACGAGTGGATATGTTCTTGCCAAACAACTCTTAAGAGTGGGGTATTACTGGCCCACTATGGAACATGATTGTTGTGAATTCGCCAAGAAGTGTGTGCCCTGTCAACAATATAGAGACCCAATCCATGTTCTAGCATAGGACTTGCAACCAATTACAACACCATGGCCTTTCTCTACATGGGTCTTGGATCTCATTGGTAACACAAATTTATCATTGTGGCTACTGAATATTTCACCAAGTGGGTTGAAGCCATCCCTCTCACCCTTACTACTAGTTTCCAACTATCCAAATTTATCCTATACAACATCATTCACTGATATAAAATTCCCTCCACCATCATTACTAATAATGAAACCCCATTTAAGAACCAACATATGTGTGATCTCTATTCCACATTCCACATCCAAAATTGTTGGTCCACTCCTTATTACCCCGAAGGGAACACCCAAGCTAAGGCAACCAACAAAACTTTGCTTTGCATCCTCAAAAAGGTTGCAATGAAATTGATCGTGACTGGAAGCTCCATCTCAATCTTGCCCTTTGGGATTATTGCATTAGCATCTGAACTCCCACCGGAGCCACTATGTACTCTCCTGTCTATGGTGCAAAAGCAGTCTTACCAATTGAGGTCCAACTACCATCATTGTGCATATCCTTGAAAGAGTTTGTTTCTGATGAAGACTATAGAGTGACAAGACTAGCTCAACTTGATCTTTTTGATGAACAACATCAAAAATCATATGACCTGTATTAGACTCGGCTGAAAAAACATTATCAGAAGAGGGTTCACCATTGTGAGTTCAAAGTAGGTGATCTAGTCCTCAAGGAAAATCCACAAAATCAACAGGTTCGAGAGAAGAAAAGAAAGTTTGAAGATAACTAGTAAGGTCCATATGTTGTAACAACAAAGTATGGTTCAATGGCTTATCAATTATCTCATGTTACATTGGGGCATGTCTTCTACTTGTGGTTTTTTTAGCATTGTTTCTTACAACATTCTTTGTAACTCCGTGTGGTGATAGACTAACCTTGTATGTTTGTTCATTGTGTTAGTCCATGCATTGGCCATGAAATTTCACTTTGGTTCCTTATACCCTATTGCATCACATACAATGCTAAATCAAAATAAGTGCTCGCTATATTGGCATCCCATTCCAAGGGTGCTCAGGCTCCATGATCTTTTCATTTGCATATCTCCATTGCATTGCATTGGCCTGATTCGTTTCCATTTTTTCTCATGACTAGGAATGTGCACGCATCCCCTAGTTCTTTTTTCCATCTCGCCATCCTCGCCTACTATCTCTAGAGATTTGTGCATTCTTCATCCATCACATAAGCATCTCATATGCATTGCATAAATTTCATACTGCATAACAATAGCATATTTTCACTATATCACATGCATTCATACATCTATCATATCATTATGCATACATCCATCTCATCACATAAGAATACATATGAATCATTACATCATAGTACCATCCCATGTTGCATCACAAATCCATCAATACATGTCATACATATCATATCATAAAGTCACATCATGTAGTATAATCATCCATGCATACATTACATCCTGCATGCCACACATGATAGTATTTCATCTCATATGCATCCATACTTCATAAATCATACATACATGCATCAAAACCATAAAAGTGCCATATATAGGGGTCGAATAAATCTCGATCATATATATAAGTATCTAAGTGTATGTCCCAATGTATATGTACACGTGTATCAAAATATACATCATAAATAAAGAATAAGTACATCTTTGAATGTTCATGAATAAAAGAATGGTGATCACCTCGCATGCTCAAAAAACTGCATGGGGTGCAATGAACCAATGAATACATCCTATGTATGGTACAGCAAAAGTAAACATTTGCATCTACATTAAGAAGTGTCAAAATCCTTTGGGGAGACTAGGTCGATTGCTATCTTGTGAGTCCTTGTCCCTGATCCTACTCCTGGGATCCCTACGTGGATCTTGATGCTGAATCTATGTTGTGCCAGTTGCCCTGTGTGCAGGTCCTCTTGCTAGATCCACCAGTACTTCGACTGGATCTCCTTGATCCTTCGTTGGATCCCCCATTATGAAATGAGCTAGATGTTCTAGTTCGGTGTGGGGCTACATATGTCGTGCATTTCTCTGGCGAGACAACGCTCTCATATTGACACCTGTACCAACCCGCTTGATGTGAGTGCCTATATCTCTGCAAGTTGGCACTCTATCATCCTTGCTAGTATAGCCTCTCCTCTGCCTTCACCCCCAACTTGGAGATACGCCTCATCTCTCTCTGGTACCAGGCAACAATCTTCTCTTGCCTCCATGTGTGCTCAATTGTATCCCTTATAGCTATCACTGTGTCCCTAATCTGCAAGAGTTTGTACCACTCTACTTGTAGCTATATCTTGGCCTACTCAGTTGTATTAGTTTCTTGGCAAAGGATATCTCTCTCATTAGTAACTATCTGTAGTCTCTCCTTTTCCCAGGCCACTGCCTCCTAGAGGGACTGGATCTATGTGGCTATATTTGGGGGCACTGTTGATCCCTCCCCTCTCCTCTCTCCTTTGTCCTTGAGGTTGTACCTATCTCAGTGTGTCCCCCTCGTCCATGTCCTTATCCCTATGTTGGTGCTAGTGTAGATGCTGGGGGCATCCACATCCATCGTCTGGGCCCAATCTCCTCCTATCCCTGCCCTGTGTCTTCCAATCCCTACCATGTCTCCTCCTATCCCCATGTCTCTTCCTGCCCTCTGCTGTCTCCTCCTGGTTGGCATAACTGGCATCATCAGTATCCCTCTAGCCCTTACCAACACTATCACTATTGATGCCTCTACTTTGCCGCGCCAACTAATAGGCAACCAATCTCACGCCCTTGGCACGTGCCTTGCTCCTACTCCCTAGCGAAGCTAACCCTTCTCACTTGATCGTAGTAGGACTACATTGTGTCCACCATGTGGTGTAATCATCTATAACCCCTACATTTGCTACCTCTTCTCTAATATCCCATGTTGTGGGTATCAGTTGAGTCCATTGATCTATGATGCCCTATCTATCCTCCAAAAGTGGCCCCCACTCTATGACCCGATCCTTGATAATCCTCCTAAACCTGTGAGGACCCTCTAGTATGTCTTGAACAAAACTAAACTACTGCCGGACCTGATTAGTTCTATATCTCTGTATCACATGCTCCCGTCTATCGATAATATACATAGGAGTAATAATGTATGGTATATGGCGAGGTACCTCTGGCCAACCTACTAGGCCCATGTATGGCCACCATGTAATGTTAGTCGCATCCAGCCTGTCAAAATTGACCGTATAATGGTCAACATCCTCTATCTTCTCAGAGTGGAGTTCATCCCAGTAGCTATATACAACTGGTAGATCTGTTGCCTGATCTATCCTCCCAACTAGCTAGGTCATCATGATGTGCTCCCGCACCCGTACTTGTAGCAAAGTCACATACCCAAAACTTGCGGTCCCCATGGTAACAATCTGGTGGAACTCTCTATATAACTTCGTCAAAACTAGAGTGCCCCAGGCCATAGGTCAACCTCCATCTACTACATCGATACAAACCTAGATCATACCGAGTACAATTGATCGACTACCTCTATCTGACAAAATGAAGCCACTAACCAATGCACATACAAATAAGTAACTGTGGCAATCAGGTGGTATTGTCGTAGTGCCTGATCCAAGAATAGGTGTCCATGTCGCAGTTGCACCCATGTGCCAACCAACCTTTGTATAGCATGATTTGGTGGTGCTTGCAATCACCCTGACCCCCCTGATAGCTAATATGAGAATGCGATATACATCCTCTCTTGTAACATTCATCTCCCTCGTTGGCAAGTGAAGCATGGTAGTATTGCTCCACCATCTCTTTACTAGGGCTGTTAACATGGTCATGTGGGACCTAATATGAGGCATTCACTCTAGGTGTCCCAATCCAATCATGTCAATCTAAGCCCACTCCACAGTTCTGAATCCATCAGCAATCTAGAGAACCGATGATTGCCACTCTTGATTTGCTAAGATGTCCACGCTCCACTGCATCTAGACAAAACAGCGTGTCAGGACTCTTTCACCTTCCTATTATTTTTCTTCCTAGCTCCCCTTTCGGTGCTTTTCCTTTCTTCCCACGATCACGTCGTTGCTTGGTAGGATCCACTTGCCCTAATCGTGGTATTGCATTCCTTCTGGTATTTGTACTACGAGATTGCATTCCCTCTTTCCCTCTTTACATACCCATCATTGCGGGAACGCTATCTCGTGACCCCTGTGTCACATTGTTTCTCCCTTTGCCCCGATAGCGGTATCACAATCCCACTATCCCTAAACCCACGAGACTGCATTCCCTCTATCTATCACGGGATCACATTCTTGAATCCATTCTAATCTACTCTATGTTATCCCGAACTCGCTACTTGGCATTAGCAGTAGGAACATGTTCCCACCGCTTTGATGCGCATTCCCACAATTCACTAACTAATGTGAAGGTTAATTTTCCCCCTTCTAATGCTAATTCTTACATGCAAATTAAGACAAAGTCTCGATTTTTTTGGACATACCTCGTGATCTGGTCGTTGGCTTTGCCTAACACTCACCACCACGTCCACGCGATGCCTCGAGGCCTCCCTAGCTACCATCACATCTAATGGTCACAAAGCTCTAGCATGCACGAGGTAAATGCAAAGGGGCTCGAGTTTGCTCTAATTCTCTCTCATGCGTAGTCAAAGTGAATAGTAAAATAGGGCTCACAAGGCCCTTTGTTTTGGGAATATTCCCATTTCTTTGTGCGACCTTTGTTTTGTGAGAGGTTTTCGCATACTGGTCTTCATCTTTATCGTCGTCCTCTTTTTGTGCTAGGTCAACCTTTCTGTCAAGACGCCGAGCAAGTCTACATTTCCCATGCATCCTCTTGAGGGGGCATTGCTAACCTGTCCTTCCTCCGTCAGGTCGGCTTGGGGCATTTTCTCGCTCTCTTTTTCTTCGAGTCTCTGGTGTCTTATTATCTTTACATTGATGCTATTCTAGCACCACCACACAGAGGGGCAAAATGTAGACACCTAAATTTGATTAATTTAATTTAGCTATCATAAACCCTTTTAAATTAAATAATGCGTATTATTTAATTAATTAGTGTTCCTTCCCCTTTTTTAATTAATTATTTAACAACCCAAAATCATCTAATTAATTAAATATCCCCCCTTCTTTTATTAAATAAATCAAATACATGATTTGATTATTTAATTCACTTTTGTCCTTTTCCTCTAATTATAGAATTGATTAATTTAATTAATTAATCCTATTTCCCCACATGTCTTCTAACCTAGACCACCCCGCTCTCGCCCAACCCCCATCTAACCCTTATATTAGCCTAATGAATGAGTTCTAACAAACCTTATCCACTTAACGAACCTTATCCCTTCTAACCTCCCCTTCACACGTGTGTGCACATTCCTGATAGTTCTAAATATTTGAAGAAAAATATTTTTTGTTTGGGTGGTTATTTCCCAAATAGACATGTGTCTTCAGGGACACATGTCACTTCTCTCTTTGATACTTGTCTTTTCCAAAGACTTGTAATTCTTGGTTGAGCCACTTGTGCGGAATCCTATTCCACATGGCACCTTGAGGATTGCCACTTGTGAGGACAAGTGTCTCTTTTTCAAGCCCTTCCTCTCCATTCCAAATTCTATTTAATCCCTCCCTTTTTCTTCCAAATCATCCACTTTCATACAACCATACCATCAGAATGCCAAATAACTCTCATTTGCATACACATTATCCAATCATCATTTGCATTTCATATTAGTTTAATTTAGTCAATCATCATCATAAAGCGTATCTAGCATCCTTGGAAGCACAAAATTGGGCACACATCAAACCGAGGGATAATCCAATCAAAGGAAGCAAAATGGACTTTACATATTTATTTGCTTTTATTAATTATACTTCTTTCATTCCTTTTTAGCATCCTAATCACGTGTGTTTAATTTATTTATGATTGCTTTGGTTGTTAGTAGTATTTTAATCTTTCGTATTTGCATTCAAATTTTCTTCACACACATCACTAAGACCTTCATACAAAAAAAATACAATCATCATGTAGAAGAGTAGATGTCATGCAATTATTATGAATAAACAAGTGCACTAAGAACACATGGTTTGAATTCGATTCAATCTTAAAAATAAATCCATACAACTCAATGATATTATACACCATCAAAACTAAACATGAAACCCATAACATTAACTTAATGACACATATATCATAATATTACCCATCATAGAAATATATACAAGAACCGTGCACAAGAGTCAATCAATCTTACTCAAACATGATGCATGAACAAACACACTAAGCACACCATAGGAGTTTGATGCAATGTTCAAACAAAACCCACCCAACTTAATGACATATATGCCATTAAAACATTAAAACAAATAAATCCATACAATTAAAATAGATGCATCATTAAAACCTTCATACAAAACCTATGCAATCATCATATAAAAGAGTATACAAGATATATACACCATGAAAACTAAAAATGAAACCCATACACTTGATGACACATTATCACAATATTAGCCATCATAGAAATGTATACAAGAATCCATAAAATTAAATTAAATGCCATACAACTCAATGATATATACACCATGAAAACTAAAAATGAAACCCATACACTTGATGACACATTATCACTTGATGACACATTATCACAATATTAGCCATCATAGAAATGTATACAAGAATCCATAAAATTAAATTAAATGCCATACAACTCAATGATATATACACCATGAAAACTAAAAATGAAACCCATACACTTGATGACACATTATCACAATATTAGCCATCATAGAAATGTATACAAGAATCATGCACAAGCCAATCTTACTCAATCGTGATGCATGGACACACTAAGCACACCAAATGAGTTTCATGCAACCTTCAAACAAAACCCATTCAACTCAATGACATATATGCCATTAAAACATTTTAAAAAATCCATACAATTAAATTAGATGCATCATAAAATCCTTCATACAAAAGCTATACATCATCATGTTAAAGAGTAGGCAGGTCAATATGGACACAATAAACCCATACAACTCAATGAAATATACACCATTAATACTAAAAAAGAAACACATACAATTAACTTAATGACACATATATCACATACAAAAGCTATACAATCATCATGTTAAAGAGTAGGTAGGTGCACTATGCACACAATAAACCCATACAACTCAATGATATATACACCATCAATCCTAAAAAAGAAACACATACAATGAACTTAATGACACATATATCACATACAAAAGCTATACAATCATCATGTTAAAGAGTAGGTAGGTGCACTATGCACACAATAAACCCATACAACTCAATGATATATACACCATCAATACTAAAAAAGAAATACATACAATTAACTTAATGACACATATATCACAATAGTACCCATCATAGAAATATATCCAAGAATCATGCACACAAGTCAACATTATTCAACCATGATACATAGACACACACACTGAACTAAGCACACCATAGGACCCACACAATTAATTTAAAGTCACATATATCACAATATTACCCATCATAGAAATCTATACAAGAATCATGCACAAGAGTCAATCTTACTCAGCCATATGAGTTTGATGCAACCTTCAAACAAAATCCATTCAACTCAATGATATGTATGCTATTAAAACATTCAAACAAATCCATACAATTCAATAAGATGCATCATTAAAACCTTCATACAAAAGATCATGTAGAAGAGTAAATGCCATACAACCATTATGAATAAAGAAGTGCACTAAGAACACATGGTAGCGATTAGATGTGACCTTCAAAATAAAATGAAACCCATTAAACTAAAATGAAACCCACACAATTAACTTAATGTCACATATATCACAATATTACCCATCATAGAAATCTATACAAGAATCATGCGCAAGAGTCAATCTTACTCAGCCATATGAGTTTGATGCAACCTTCAAACAAAACCCATTCAACTCAATGACATATATGACATTAAAAAATTCTAACAAATCCATAAAATTAAATTAGATGCATCATTCAGACCTTCATACAAAAGCTATAAAATTATCACGTAGAAGAGTAAATGTCATGCAACCATTACGAATAAAGAAGTGCACTAAAAACATGTGGTGGGAAATTCTAGATGCAACCTTAAAAAAAACCCATACAACTCAATGATATATACACCATTAAACTAAAATGAAACCCACACAATTAACTTAATGTCACATATATCACAATATTGCCCATCATAGAAATCTATAGATGAATCATGCACAAGAGTCAATCTTACTCAACCATATGAGTTTCATGCAACCTTCAAACAAAACCCATTCAACATTAAAAAATTCTAACAAATCCATAAAATTAAATTAGATGCATCATTGGGACCTTCATACAAAAGCTATAAAATTATCATGTAGAAGAGTAAATGTCATGCAACCATTATGAATAAACAAGTGCATTAAAAACATGTGGTGGGATCTAGATGCAACCTTCAAAATAAACCCATACAACTCAATGATATTTCCATCATCAAAACGAAAAATGAAATCCATGCAATTAACTTAATGACATTCACATTACAATATTACCATCATACAAATCTATTCAAGAATCATGCAATATTACCATGATGCATGCACACTATAAGAGCTTGATGCAACCTTCAAGTAAAACCAATTCAACTCAATTGCATATATACCATTAAAACATTCAAACAATTCCACACAATTAAATTAAATGCATCATTAAAAGCTTCATGCAAAATCTATACAATCATCGTGTAGAAAAGTAATTTTCATGCAACCATTATGAATAAAAAGTGCACTAAGAACACATGTTAGGAATCGGATGCGACCTTCAAAATAAATCCATACACCATCAAAACTAAAAATGAAATCCATAGAATTATAATAATGACATTTATACTGCAATATTACCCATCATAGAAATCTATACAAGAATCGTGCACAAGAGTCAATCTTACTCAACCATGATGCATGGACAAACACACTAAGCACACATTCAAACAAATACATACAAGAGCTTGATACAACTTTCAAACAACAACCCATTCAACTCAATGGCATATATGCCATTAAAACATTCAAACAAATCCATAAAATTAAATTAAATGCATCATTAAAACCTTCATACAAAAGCTATGCAATCATGATGTAGAAAAGTAAATGTCATGCAACCATTATGAATAAACAAGTGCACTAAGAACACATGCTAGGGATTAGATGCAACCTTCAAAATAAACCCATACAACTTCATGATATGTACACCATCAAAACTAAAAATGAAATCCATACAATAAGAACACACAAACACAAATGCCACAAATTATGATCCATAACTAAGCACACTAAACATACTATAAGGGTTTGATACACACTAGACATGATTGGAGCTTCACTAAAAAGACATGAAAGTCAAAGGAAGCATGCAAACCTAATGCACACCATACATGCCGTATTTAGTTAGAATCATCACACACTAGAGAGTTTATGTTAGTCAACCATGGTGAATGGACAAGCTTACTAGGCATGGTAGCAGTTGGATGCACATTGGCCATCCAAATAATTTTAGTAATTTTAATGCATTGTTACTCTATGATACACTCTAAGACTAAATGGCATACATGACATTATAACTTTGACCAAAAAACCATTATAATCAAGTGCGCACATAGTCAATATCCTTATAATCAAGTACCCTTACAACTAATGCACAAGAACTATACACTAGGCACTCAATAGTCAATAAATACATATTAGACAGAAGATTTTACACAATGCCCAAAAGACTTAATGAATGTTTCTTGTGGACAACTCTCATTCCATTATAGACTTATACAAATTAATGCCCTTCAACTATTACAAACACATCATAAATTAAATAATTAGATAATTTCACAAATACAAAAAAATAATGCATAATTTCTATTTCTAAAAACAATGAGTAAATTGTCATCTTACCCTTTAGTTCTATTAAATGTAAGTGAAAATAGTTATTGTTTTAAAATTTCATTGATCATACCTATAAAAGATATATTTACAATTGTTTAATTAGCAATGATTAAACTACCTTAATTAATTTTCAAAATACATATTTGATTAACAAAATGATTTGATTCAATTAAATTTGAAAATAGAAAAACTCAAAAAAAAAACATAAAACAGAACAAGAAAGAAAACAGAACAAGAAAGACCTCTTGAAGGATGTCCATGGATGTCCATGGCCATCCTTAAAGAGTTTGTGGAGAGGTATTTCTACCCCTCCTAAAAAAATAATATATTTCTTATTAATTATAATTGTTAAGCAATGTTTACAAGTAATTTAGACCTTCATCAGCACACAAAACTATTAACAACTAAGATACGGACATCTTTTAAATAATAACAGTCCTTGTCGTCCAGTCCAAATGAACCCTGCACATTTCACATTTCACACCAAACATTAATATATTATTAACACCAAACTCATCAAATGATGCATAGTGCAATAATTAACTGTCGTTGTTTATTGCTGATATTGTTCTGTTCTCTGCTTCAATGTAAAAAAACCCAAACCTGAAGACAAGGAAAACAGCAAATGAAGTCCTTCACACTGGAAGGAGAAGAAAATGGGATTGATTTACAACAGAGTAAGAATCAGGCATAGTGTTATGGAGGTGGTGGCTTGAAGATAAAACAAAGAAGCACAAGAGAGTAGTCAATGTGGAGGGCTTGAAGACAACAGAAAATCACTCTCTTCTTCTAACATATTTTAAAAAAATAATGGAAAGCCAATCAATCTTTTCTGAATCTTAGGAATGAACTACAGTTAAGACTATCAAACTTACCTTAAATGAATAAGCTGGGATTGTAGCTGATAATCCAATGCATGACAGCCCGTTTTCTCATCAGAATGGGCTTCAGTGGGAGAGGGATGAGTGCTAAACAACCACTCAACTCCCCTGAACTCGTATAAAGGAAAGCATCTAAGAACATATCCTATCTAATATATTAACAGCTAAAATACATTCTTTTAAGACTGTCATGCATTTTAACCTATGAACACTATTGCATATTACTAAACAACAATAATACGAATTTATAATTAGCGAAGAAGAGAAAGGGGTCTTACTCTTGGTCCAAATTGAACACCATTGCGCTCAACTATGGTTTCAAAGAAACAGTTAATATAGTAAATATATGTAAACAGACAAGCTTTTTAAGCTTTTTTGGAACTGCCAGTTCTTCATTGTAATTCAGAGTACCAAATCAAAGCCAACAATATATAACAGCAATGCAAGGCATTGTCAAAGGACAATAGGATGATATGATGTCAGAAGAACGAGTTAATCCATGGTATAAAGGTTCTTACATGCAAAACCTACATTCCAGTCCATCTGGTAGTTGTTATTGTTTTGGTTAGTGAGTATCATACATGTAGTATGCAGTACACGCTGATTAAGTCCCAGATGCTGTAGTCAAAACACAACAGAAAATATTGAAGTTAATGATGTTCGAAAACAATTGAGGAATAGCATAGGTGAATTAACAGATGGAATTAACGAAAGTACTCAAGCTGGAACAAACTTCAATGTGAAAGCAATGGACATGAAATATGGACAAATTCAAACAGATATTAGAATGCAGAAAATTGAAAACGCCTGGAGTTGAATTTGAAATGCAGACAAATTCAGTAGATAACAAAACAGACATTGGAGAGCAGGAAATTGAAAGCAATGGAGATGAATATGATTCCAAATATATAATTTTGATTCAAGAACCTCATGACATGCGACAATAAAGAAAAAAATGGGATTGATTTAGAACAGAGGAAGAATCAGGTATGGTGTTATGGAGAAGGTTGGTTGAAGATAAAGAAGAACCCACTGTTAACAAAGAAGCTGAAGAACAGTATAAACAAGCACAAGAGAGTAGTCAAAACAATACATTGCCAGAGGACCCAGAGAAGGAAACAGAAGAAGAAACAGGCCTAGTGTTATGGAGAGGGTTGATTGAAGACAAAGAAACGGAAGAACAGCATAAAGAAACAGAGGTGAGTAGTCAAAACACAACAGAGGAAGAAAATGGGATTCAACCTTCTTTCATTGCCTTTACCAAATTATTAACTTAGTCTTTATAATAGGTCCCTCGTTGTATCATGAAGCCCAACTTCCAGAGTCAAATTGCCAGGGTCTTCCATTCCTGCAGCCAAAGAAATCATCAAACATACAGATACTTGTAAGTTATATTAAAGTAAATCTGAGGGATAAGTTGGTAACAAAATTGACTTCCTTGGCAAATTCTTCGGAGGATGGTTTGTAACTCAGATAATCTACTTGAACAGGCAATTTAAAATATTACAGTCTCTATTGAGCCCTGATTCCAAGAGACTCAATGACCAAGCAAAGGCTCGTAAGAAAGTCTTGGTCTCGTTAATACAGAAGTACTGTGCTAAGTGAGGCAATCATTGGGAGGAGAGGCTTCAACAGTACTATGGGAATATAGAACGAGCTACAAAGTTCCAAATGATGTGGATTTTCATAGTTGTCTTTTATTTACATGACAGCTTTGTATAAACCCCAAGTTACAAGGTAAAGTCACTCTGAATTAGACTGCAAAATCACTCTCTTCTTTTAACGTATTTGAAAAAACTAATGGAAAGCTAATCAATCTTTTCCGAATCTTAGGAATGAACTACAGTTTCAGATTATCAAACTTATCTTGAAATGAATAAGCTAGGATTGTAGCTGATAATCTAATGCATAACAACCCATTTTCTCATCAAAATGGGCTTCAGTGGGAGAGAGATGAGTGCCGATCGACCATTCAACTCCCCTGAACTCACCACGCAGTGAATAGGTTGGTATATTTCCTCTCAGAGATAACAAGAGAACACTCGTCTGACACATTTTTTAAGCCTATGATTTAGGTATAAATGAAAGCGTCTGACATCATATCCTATCTAATAGATTAACAGCTAAAATACAATCTTTTCAGATTGTCGTGCATTTGAACCTATGAACACTGTTGCACATTACTAATTAACAATAATATGAATTTATAATTAGCAAAGAAGAGAAAGGGATCTTACTCTTGGTCCAATTTGAACACCATTGCGCTCAAGGTATAAGTAAATATATGTAAACAGTTAAATAGTAAATATATGTAAACAGACAAGCTTTTAATCTTTTTTGGAATTGGCAGTTCTTCAAGGTAATTCAAGTACCAAATCAAAGACGAGAATATCTAACAGCAATTCAAGGCATTGTCAAAGGACAATAGCATGATATAAGTAAGTAGAACGAGTTAATCTATGGTATAAGTGTTCTTACATGCAAAACCTACATTCCAGTCCATCAGGTAGTCTGTTATATTTGGTTTTAGTTGGCGAGTATCGTACATGTAGTATGCAGTATACTGATTAAGCCCCAGATAGTCCATTGAGCTGTAATCAAAACACAACAGAAAATATTGAAGTTAATGATAAAAGGTGACTGGAAGAGTACAGATGAACCTTTCAAAAGCTCATATGATATTATCAATGTTGTAAGGTAATTGGGTTGGACAGAAAAGGGCCTGAATATATCTTCAAAACAGGTAGTTAATTGGGGCGGTAGATCAAGCAAGATGCCACACGGGTGGGAGATACCTGCGCCAGGCAAGAAACTGAAAATTTGTTAGTGTAAAACCAGAACATATGCACAATGAAAATGGGATTGATTTATAACAGAGGAAGAATCAAGCATAGTGTTGGTTGAAGAACCCACTGTGAACAAAGAAGCAGAAGAAAAGCATAAAGAAGCACAAGGGAGTAGTCAAAACAATACAATGCCGGAACACAACAGATAATATCCAAAAACTGTTGAATGAAAAAGGGGAGTGGACGAGAATATCCAAAAACTGCTAATGAAGATGAAAAACTGCTGAATGAAAAAGGGTATCCAAGATGGAACAGAAGCCAAGAAACAGGAAATCCAAAGCACTGGAAACCAAAGTGTTTTGACAGAAAATGGAGAGCAACCAAGTTGTAATGTAGACAAATTCAACATAAGTCAAAACAAAAAATGCAGACAAATTCAACTGAAGCAGAAACAGATATTAGAATGCAGAAACTGAAAACATTGGAGTTGAATTTGAAATGAAGACAAAATCAGTAGATAACAAAACGAAAATTGTAATGCAGAAAACTAAAAGCAATGTAGGTGAAATACAAATAGATTCAGTGATAACAAAACAGAAAACAAAATCAGAATGCAGAAAATTTGAAGACCATGAATCTGAAACACTGAAAATATCAACAGAAATCCAAGGCACTAGGACAGAACGGGGTACGAATTCAACAGACACCGGACTGAAGGAATCTGAACCTGAATCTGAAACCCTGACGGATTCCAAAAGCACCAAAGCACATAATACTATAAATATCGATTTATAAGAGCAAGCTGAACCCCTGGCAAATTCCAAGGTTAGCATGAACCCAGAGTTGAAAAGCATTGTGAATTCCATGGGCAATGAAACAAATGGGCAGATTCGGATTTTTAAATAAATGGCTGGCCAAATAGGTGAAGAAAACAAGATGGTGGAGAAATTCAGTGAAAAAAACTTCCATCTTGGAAGGTGAAGATGAACATGCTGCACTTGAGAGCAGATCTATGGATTGAACTGAAACATGTGGGAGAACGAGAGAAGGCAAAACATTAACCAGAATCTTGCTTGACCTAAAAGATGGACAACTGTCGCATGTGTGTAGATGAAAACCTAAAACGAGGCTTGTGATACACTTGGGATGCATTGTGTCAAATGTTTCAGATAAAGGACATGACAACAAGGTTGCACCTGTGGAGAAAATCCTTTCATCTAATAATGGATGAAGAAGAATCAGCGTCATCATGCATCAACAATTTCAAATCTATGTTGAACTAGTTGGCTGTGATTGTTCTTCCAATCTCAGAAGAGCGTAATGCTATGACTCTTATGGGGTTGGTGCTCTCTGCGGGCACACAAGCTAATCTCTAACTCCAACATTGAAACTATAGTTGGATTAAGAAAAGACATAAAGAGTGAAGTCAAACACTCTCATTGCCTTGTATGTTGGAATAAGACACCTGAAAAAAGAAAACCTAGCCACCATTGATGATGAAGTTCTTCAAAGAATAAGAAATTAAAAAACGCCACTATTTCAATAAGGCAGGTTACCATCCAAAGGACCACTGCAAGAAAGCAGTCGATCATGCAGAAGAAAACCTCACAGACCCACACACAAGTCCAGCAAATGAAGCAACTAGAGGGTAAGCTACTTGTAACAGAGTTGGCCACCATTGTAAGTGATCAAAACCTTTGGTATGGTGATTCAAGAGCTTCATGACATACGACATCATGTAAAGATTTACTTGTGTCATATGCAAAAACACTTTAATGGGATGAAGGTTTATTGGGTGATGATTCAAATCACAAGATCTATGGAGGGGTGATTTTGATAGAGCTCTGAAATGGTGTACGGAAACGAATTCACAATGTACTGCATGTTCAAGGGTTAACCAAAGATCTGTTATATGTTGAAAAAATGGTCTCTGGCTTATCTCACAAGTCATAACCCATTCTCACTTCAAGAATGGGCTTATGAAGAGGTGAAAAAGGCGTTGAGAAGAGTCTGTTGTGAAGTGTTACGTTTAGAGGATTTGGAGAAGTTGTGCAGTTGTGAAGTAGACACTGAGAAAGGAGTCAATTCCTTCCTTTTTCAGGTGTCATATCACAATAGGAATGCTTTTCAATCAGCCTGATGAGTTTAGACCCGAGAGATTCCTAGGCTGATGACTTGCAGGAACAGGGCTTATTATGGAATTTGTTAACAGGAGCTGAAAAGCATTTGCAGAAAACAGAGAGTGTTTCTATCCTTCTAGGGTTTCACACCATCTGGAGAGACTTATTATGCTGAAGTTCCGAGGCAGAGGAGAGGGACAAAAGTTTAAATGTGCTAACATAGCATATTATGGAATTTGTTAACAGGGACTGAAAACATATCATATTATGGAATTTGTCTAATAAATTTGCAGGAATGGAGCATATTATGTAATTTGTTAACAAGGGGCTAAAAACATACCTCTTGCTACCAATCATAATGTCTCCATGCCGGTGAACAATTCCTCTGCACAACCATGCTATGAAATTTGAATAGAGTTGCATCATCCACCAATATGTATAATTGCTTGCTTGCAATTGCACATTTCACCCAAAACAACAAGAAGAGAAAGCAGTTTGCGATGCCCTTATGTCTTCATGTCCCACTTGAACTCCGTTCCACTCTGCTAGCATGTCCTCAGCCTTGTAAAACACCCCTGTCCTGTCACTCCGAGAGATTATTGTCTGGAAATAAAGCAGCGAATGCTCCAGGTAATAATCACAATACTACCGTAAAGCACATCCCACCCCAAGCCATGCTATGAAATACAGCAGCGAATGCCTATAATTCTGCAGACCTAATGATCACAATACTACCGGAAAGCACAGCCGTGCTATGAAATTGTGTAATTGCTTGATTGCAATTGCAATTGCAAATGCATCTCAATCTCATCACAGAAGACAATTAAAGGTATGGAAATCTAGCCGTTTGGACAATTACCGTTTTTTTTTTCTAGATTTCTTTCAATTGTCCGTTGAAAGGAGCGGCCTCTATGAATCTAGAAATTACAGTTGTTTTTTTCTTCCTTGTCACTTGTCCGTTGAAGGGAGCGGCCTATGGGAATGTAAAAATTGAACTCTAAATTTAGGCTGGTTTGTAATTTCACAGGTGAAAAATGTGGAAATATCTTCTTGATAAAAAAATAGACCATGACTTGATCAATTTACTTAGCCACAATTAGAGTGATCAAATGCACATCAATTTTCCCACAATTTATTTTATGGGGCATTTATAGTTAGTATTTTTACCATAGTACATTTCTAATGGTGATTCATTTGAGTTTGGGATGCATAGTACATTTATAATGGTGATTCATTTGAGTTTGGGATGCACATATTAATTTATTCATATATTTGGCAATACTAGAGTAAAATTTTACTATATGACAATACTAGAGTAAAATTTCATTATGTATGTGAATCTATTTCATCAATAAAATTCATTATGTATGGGGACCTATTTCACTAATACCATTTAAACTCCATGCTAATCTGAGGTCCATATTCAACATGAAAATTACAATGTGTGTTTTTTATGGAGATCTGATTTGTCCAACATTATTATGTACAATTTTATAATCACATGAGGGCTGTCAAATTATTACTATGCCATTTAAAAATCTCCTAGAATTTTCCAGATGTGAATTAATATAAATATAATTGAAGCTCTAATTAATATTTACATCTTTTATTCAGTTTTTAAGTTCTCAATTCGGATCATAGGCGAGTTACAACTACAAGCATTTTTGCATTAGTGAGTTAGTGAAAACCTCAAGGTAATAAATAATTCATTTATAGTGTTATAAGATTATTAATCTCTCTCTCATTCTTACTTTATTCTTATAGATGATAATGAGTATAGAAACATCTATGGCAAAGGGATCTATAATCTATTATTCTTTCTTAAACAAAAAGATAATTTGGTAACATTTATTTCTTGAAAGATGTTGAGCAGGAACAAGGTTCTTGAAAGTTACCAAGGGAGGTCATCAAAATTATGTCATTCTTTGGCAATGTTTGCAATCCATCAGATGGAGTTACGACATTAGCAGTTGCACCAAATATTGACGAACAAGGAACACCTTTGATGGAGATTATAATGAGTTATGGCATGCTACATTTTGACCTGTAGGGCAAAAACTCAATTAGCTTTTATAAAAAATATTGACATAAATTCAAGTTAATTACCCTACCATGCTCATCAATTTTGGATTCCTATATGCATCAGGCGACATTGCTCATCCTCAACACATTACTTGAGGTGGGGAAATGAATAGTTACTAAGATGGCATTGTGGAATCCATCTAGCATACCCTACTTTGATGATAATTGCTTCTTAACAACTATGCTTCACTATTTGAGTGCAATTCCAATTTGATAGATTAGTTAGTTAAACTTGTTTAAACTCATATGCCTTCAAGTTTGATGATCAGCTTGTACCAACATGTTACCTTATTATTTGTGCTAACCCTCCCTCCTTTTTAATTTTTATTGATATACTTAATTCCAACACTAAGAATTACACTAGATAATATTATTGTATTCAAAATTACATTATTATTATTACAATTACTTACTAATATTGTTGTTATTATCAATTATCAACTTTGTGTGTAATCATTCCCCAAGGCAAATGTTGGCAAATTTTCATAGTCATATTAACATTAATCTCGACAATATCATTCAAGTATCCCTACTATGCGTGAATGCATGGTCATTGAGATGTACATAACGCATCTACGTTACTACTAGCACTACTTTGATTAAAATTATTTTTTAATAAATAGTAATACCACGATTAAATTATTATTAATATTAACAAAACATTATTAATATAAATGTCAATATTATTATATAGTTAGACTATGCTTCGACCAAGAGTGAGTAACAACATTGTTATTTTTCCTAATTGACATTGGAAAATTATATTTCAATAACACCACTTTTAATATTAATTTTGTATTCAACACCAACATTTTTACCATCAAGGTCCTTGCCTAGATTAACTTGGTGATAGTAATCTGAAATGTTGTTACCATGTATATAAATGTCGTCGACTCTAACTAGTACTGTAGACACTTAAAATTGTCCTATCTAATTAAAGAAATTTTTATTTATTTAATTAATTCACTTACCCTCTTCTAGCATTTCCTCATTTAAATAAATATTTTTATTTATTTAAATTATCTTTTCCTAAATTAAATAAATATTTTATTTAATTGGTCCCACTTCCTCTATTAATTAAATAAATTTTTATTTACTTAATTAATTTATTAGCTTTTTCCTTCTATGACACATGTCATTCATCTTTTAATTTTCTTCTAACTACTCCCTTCATATTTTATTATTTTTCCTACGTACCATCTAATCCTAGCTGACCTTTGATCTTTCACTTCTTAATCCCATCCCTCCATTTTTCTAAGGTGTTCTTTATATAAGAGGATTCCTTCATCCTTTCATAATCCTAATGGGGCTAAGCTAATGACATATGCAATCAAGCCTTCTTGCAATCAAGCATCTTTATAACAATAATTTCGTTCTTTGTTGAGCTCTTTTGCACAATACAAAATCCGAGAGCAAATATATATCAAACAAGATCAATGGAGATCAAACCCTACTTGGCATGTGAATGGTATTATTGTTTCAATTTGTTGATTTGCATATTCTTAGGTTTCTTCATTGGTGTATGGTGAATATTTTGCTATAGAACTAGGGTTTTGCTTGTGGTTGGATCTTTGTTGTTTTGCAATAGTTTGTCATCATCATTTTTCACCTCACACAAATACTACTTGACTAAGATTGTGGTTGTTATTATTATCAATTTTAATACTAGAAAAATTATGTGTAATAATTTAATTTACTTATGAAACTAAACTACTATCGATATTGATATTAATAATATCATTATTATTACCAATGTAGATTAATGCTCAATTTGAAATAGTATCTTATAAATTATTTGGACCTCTGATCAATGAAGGTAATGTGTAACTATTTCTTATATATAGTGTGTGGGATTTTGATTGGTAAGAAAAAATGAGAAGGAATCTAATTCATTATAGACATCAAGAGAACTTGGGTTCATATTATAGATATATTTAAACTAAGATATGGTTACATGCTCATACTATTAAAAGTCAAAATCCATACCTTGAAACATTACTAACGAAACTTTCACATACAAATAATATATAAATACTTATCAAATTGATTCTTGTCCCAATTGAAAAGAATATTTAGTCTATTTATTTTTATTAATATTTACATTTTTACTAATGCTTACTCCGCTTCTACCTTTTCTTCTATCCCAACCTATGTCTTTGCTTATGCTACTGGTGGTGCTTTATATATTAGTGCTAGTGGTGATGGCTATACAACTAGGGCACAATAGAGTAAGAGTTCTTAGGTCCCTTGTACACCTGATTTCTTAAGCCCCTTGTACACCTGAGTTCTTAAGCCCGAAATACTGGATAAATATCTCCCCTTCACCCAACTGCACTACAACTCCACTGAGTTAACGGGTAGGCTCCATCCCCTACCTAAGGTGGAGGAAGGACCCCATAGAGAACGAGGGAGGGAGGGAAGGTAGCTCGAGTAACTAATCCATCCTTCACCCCCGATGTGGGAAGGTAAACAACCGGAAAGCATGCTTGAACTAGATTAGTTGAACCACTGTACATCCTGAACCCATATTGTTATTACTATTATTTCTATTATCACTACTATTATTAACAATACACTCAACTAACATTGTTAGCTTTAATATTAATATTTTATTATCAATATATTTTTTCATTTAATTGTAATACCCTAAAAATGGTCATTGAAAACCATGGGCCCCTAATCTCGACTAATGTGCTTAAATTCAATAAAATTCATCAAGGTCCTGAATCAAATAATCAATTTAAATCAATCATGAGAGTCCAATTAATTAATTCCTAAGGTATAAAAATGCAACATGACAATTACAATTAATTAAATTCTCATTTAATTAGTTGATCAAATTCAAAATTCAAAATAGAAAATCTTTTTAAAATCAAATATCTCATTTATTTAATTAAATATCTTTTGTATATTTAATAAATAAATAAAAATTTCCATAAATCTTCAAAAAAAAGAAACAAATCAAGAAAGATGAATTAATTTGAATTTTTTTTGGAAATTATGAGCACAAAAAATAAAAAAAGGAAACAAATCGACTGAACTCAAGAAAAATGGAAAGAATCCGAGTTGCAAATTTGAACTCAATCTTATCTCTCCAAAATGGAATTAAATTGTCCAATCAAACCATTTCACCTGGATTGTGCATATTTATTTCACCTCCTTCATCCATTTTGGCTCCTTGTGTCCTAAAATCAACATCAACCTTTCCATAAAAATCACACACTCTGAAATCCACTATTCGTCCACTAGTCCACCACCCCTCAAGGTGTGTGCCAATGTCGATCTTGCCAGTATTCCATCCAGCCATGCACAATTATTCCAACATCCCATCCATTATCCAACACCTATGTTCTATCCTTCCATCCCTCTTATCCAATCCTTTGCATAAATTCTTATAACCTTTTCGTCTTATCATCCATTTCATCTCCGTTTACCATCATCTTATCGACATCATTGAGCATACCTTCAATAGCCATGGATCATTATAGAACATCTTTCAGGGGTATTATCTAGAGAACAACTTGATTCCTAAGTCATATCTCCTATCAAGTATCCATCATCTTCCAACAGTTCAAAAAGTAAAAAAACAATGAAAGAAAGAAGTCAAAATGAGAAACAAAAGAAAAGCAAAGAAAAAAAAAGTAAACAATAAAAAAAGTAAAGAAAATCAAATTCGTCCACTGGTAAAAACCTGGTAAATAGGTGCCTTGGGCAAGTACCATGATGAAACTTGGCAAACAGGCGTCATGCGTAATTCATTGTCTTCTTGCACTATTCACTGGGGGCAAGTTCCATCCATGTGCATCCATCTATTATCCCCCATCCTCCATTATCCTTTATTCACTCTATATACATCCATATCCCTTTTTCCACCTTTGATCTTGACAAGGTTAAGGATCTTTACAGGCTTTTGTGTGTCCTATCTATTGCACTTGATCCACACCCTTAAGCTCCTATCCATTATTTTGTCAATTGCTTGCTTTCATCCATCATTACCCCCTTTTGATCTTGCTTATCATATATGCCTCCTATCCAAATCTATCCCTCGATCTTGATCAAAATTAAGGACATAAAATGAAAAAAAACCTCTTGACATGTCCATTCCTTTGGATCACATGACATTCGTTACACCTATCCTAGCTTTACATTGCTATATCTAGTCCCCGTGCTTGGGTTAAACATGTTATCCTTTTGTGGTATAGTCCTTGAAAATTGCATAAGCTTCCTCCATCATTCACTTATCCATTTCTATCCCATTCGTTCATTCACTCACTCAAAATCCCTTTTACCTTGCTAGACACTAGGGGCAAACATTTGGAAAAATCACTAAAAATAAAATAAAAATGGTCGTTGTAGTGAAAACCTGGCAAACAGGCGCTCAGTGACAAAAAAAAAAAATCTTTACCAAGAAGGTGAAAACCTAGTAAACAGGCACCTCTTGTACTCACAAGCACTCCATCTATCAATGTAACTTTGGCATTCCTTGCTTTCCTGCTTTTCTTTTGCTTGTACATAATCTTTAGTCACTTTCGTGATCCCCCTTGGTTCTCCTTAGAACCCTCATGGATTGAAATTGATCAACATTATAGTCCTAGGGCACTTCAATCTTAAAGCCCTTAGCAGCTCAACCAAGCCATCCTTGTGTCATTCAAGTCTAGATCGTTCACTCTGAGTCAGTCATCTTTCTCCTACCTTATATAGAGTTTTGATCACTGGCACCCTATCAAACATTCAAAACAAGAACAACTGAAAAATAACAACTCAAACCGCTTGAGCTATGCTGACATTTTCTTTGTATGTTGTCTTTTATATTGGCTTTCGCTCATTATTCCCTCTGAGTAACTCAAGGAACTCTATCTTGACTAAGAGGTACAAGGACTGGGGGCATAATACCTTTCTTTGTTTTTTGCTTGTGGATGTGATTTCGATGATCTGAAAATGTCCTATAAACCAGGTGTCTATGATAAGAGCCTTCACATTAAGGTGAAATGGCCTCACATACCTCGACTCCATTTATATGCACGCTTCAGTGAGGTCGAAACTATTTCCTTGTCTATTTTAAGTGTGTTGTGTTTGCATGCAAGAAGCAATCAGGTCATCTTGGCCTCCTTTTACCTTGGTGCTTATGTTTGATTGCTATATCAAAGAGGACAAGACATTCAAGTCATCCTAGCTCTTTGTGCCTTGATGCTTATGTCTATTTCCTACATTTAACACTCAATAATGATAAGAAAGCGAATCAAAATCCAGTGACTAGGTCCTAGTTGCATCTTTTGCATTCATGTTAAGTTTTGTACATTACATGGTGAATCTGGCATACTAATAATGATTTTAGTCTTCTTCACCTGGAGCTTGAATTTAAATCAACCTTCTCTTCACGGCTAAGTGTTCAAAACCCTAATTTTTAACTTGCTCTGATTGGCGTGAAAACTGTACCCTTGGTTAATTTGACTGTCCTGATTCCATTTTCAAGATCATAATTAAAATCCGAGATCATCTTCCTATTCAATTTCACACAAATGTGACCACTTAGCGCTTTCATCAAACGCTCCTTCTTTTCTTCAATTTGCGCTCAATTTCTCATCAATCAACGCTAAATCTTCAAATGGCCCTCTAAATCATTCTTTGCGCTCAAATCATTAATCACTTAATCTTTTTATCAAATTGCTTGAAATCACTGCGCAACCTACCGATCTTTCGATTTCACTCCCGAGGTGGCATACTCATGACATCATCATCATCAGTGATCACATACTCAAAGTCAAGAATTTCTTTCAAAATCTTCATTACAAGTCGAGCAGCTAATCTTTACCGAACATCAAAAAAGACCTTATTGCTAGGGCATCTCAGCTTCATCGCTTCATATCAAGTTGAGATTTCTCGATCATCTAAATCAAACCAATCTCTAGGGGAATATCAGTTTCATCACATCAAATCAAGTTGATATTGTCTTCATCTGAATCAGTCTCTTAATGTTAATCAGTTTCATCGCTTTTCATCAAGCTGATTATTCGTTTAAACTCAATCAAGGGTTTAAAGAGTATCTTTGGTCGCACACTCAATTTGAGCAGGTGTTTAGTTTCATCACATCAAATCAAGCTGGATAGTTTATCTTCGCTCATCATGTCTTGATCCATCAAGTTCAAGATCAGTTTTATCTTCGCTCATTGTGTCTAGTTCAATCAAGTTCTAGATCAATAAGATCCGATTCTTAATCCATCAAGTTCAAGTTTGGTATCTTTGCTCTTCATCGGTCCTAGTTCAATCAAGTTTGGGATCGGTATCACTTTCAATTAGTCTGTTCAGTTTCATCACTTCAAAATAAACTGAATACCTCGCTCTTCATCTAGTTCGTGATCAATCAAGTTCAGAACTGGTATCTCCTAGACATCAAGTATTCTTTGAATCAACGCGTTGCTCGCACATCAATTCGAAGAGGGGCAAATGTAATACCCTAAAAATGGTCATCCAAAACCATGGGCCCCTAATCTTGACTAATGTGCTTAAATTCAATAAAATTTATCAAGGTCCTGAATCAAATAATCAATTTAAATCAATCATGAGAGCCTGATTAATTAATTTCTAAGGTATAAAAATGCAACATGGCAATTACAATTAATTAAATTCTCATTTAATTAATTGATCAAATTCAAAATTCAAAATAGAAAATCTTTTTAAAATCAAATATCTCATTTATTTAATTAAATATCTTTTGCATATTTAATAAATAAATAAAAATTTCCATAAACCTTCAAAAAAAGGAAACAAATCAAGAAAGAGGAATTAATTTGAAAAATAAATTGGAAATTATGAGCACACAAATTCAAAAAAGGAAACAAATCGACTGAACTCAAGAAAAATGGAAAGAATCTGAGTTGCTAATTTGAACTCAATCTTATCTCTCCAAAATGTAATTAAATTGTTCAATCAAATCATTTCACCTAGATTGTGCTTCCTTCTAATCGATCTCGACCGTTCATTAAAGATCAATCCTGACCTTTTGTCTCCCTCTTGATTTTCCTATAAATTTAGGCTCTTATTCTTCAATCAGCACCTGAGAATTTTACATCGTTATCATGCTAGTATTGTGTTGCAGGTTATCAAGGAAATTTTGAAGAAGCTTTGCATAGTTAATTCATCAATCAACTTAGTTTTCATTTAGCTTTCATTTAATCTTAGAATCATTTAGATTTATAGTTCATTAGCTTAGATTCATTTCTCTTATCTAGATTCAATTTCTTGCATATAATCTAGCTTAGCTTCATTTAGATCTTTGATCATTAAGCTTGATAATCTCATTTCGTTTAATCAATTAATCTTGCATTCAATAATTAATCTTGCATTCACCTAGTTGCATGCATTTAAAAATCCTCCGTTTGAGTGTAGTATAGTCACTGGATAGCAATTTGAGAGCAATCCACACTCACACTTTCTAGGAGACAATAAGCCGACTTGCAATGGATTTCATTTTGTTGTTTTTAACTAACTAACCCACGCAAATAATGGTTTATTGAAGTGTTTGTGCCCTTGCAAGTTCCCCAAATTTCACACACACATTAATATAGGTATCCTAGTGACCCATTTTAAATAACACATGAAATTTTTTAAAGCAAACCCCATACACATTTAAGTATGCAGTTATCTTTTTGAAAGACAAGATTCAAGCCCTAAAACCAAAAAGAGGTTGGTTTTATTTCCTCAATTCCTAACCCTAAGCATTATGATGCCTTATATCTAGGCACATTGAGGATGGGTGGCAACCAAAATAGAGAAAAATTGGTCTCAATGTGGTGGCCAAGCTTGGCAAGAAAGAGTTTGTAGAAAGAAAAAAGAGATTTCGTGGTCACCCAAGGGAAATATAGCATCAAGGGGAGAGGACCTAGTAGTTGAGCATGTTCCAATTGTTGTGATAGCTGTTGTTGATTTAATACCCATACTTGTTTATTTAATGTCCAATTTTTTTGACAACATTGCACCAATAGTTGTGACTTTAATACCCATAATTGAATAAAATGTACCCTTAGTTGTAAAAAGAAACCAATCATGCGATGTCACATCAACTACACAAGTATGGGGGCCCCTCATGCATGACTATTGATGTCACCTTTTTTTTGGACTGTTTTGGATACCTTGGCAAAAAACATGTTGATGTGGCCCTGAAACCTTAGTTATAAGAAGGGGACTTTCTAAGTAAGTTATTGTAAAAAATTGGGAATGATTTGAAAATTCCACGTGTAGTACTTTGAGAAACGTGAAGTTAGGGTGCTCAGCTATTAGGTCCTCTCCCCTAAATTGCATGTCAATATGTAAAGAGAGAATACCTCATTATCATTGCTCTTCTTGTCAAGTTGTAACCTGCCCTAGCTGTAAGCTATGCATCACCCACATTATATATGTTCTTTATGAATAAATGGTATGGAAATGGATCATGTCTCTTACCTAACAAGGATTTACATCTAGGTCCTATTTTTTACTTTACCTAGATTACCTAGTTTACTTTTTCATTTTTTAAAATTTAGATGGCACAATTTCAAGAAAAGCCATAAAGCTTTGTGGTTGCCAAGGAGACCTTGAAGGCATGTCCAATCCTATAGAAGGATGCATGATTAAAATATGCACTATGATTTTTATTTTCTATTAAAAACTCTTTTCAATGTGTGTGTGTGTGTGTGTGTGTGTGTGTGTGTGTGTGTGTGTGTGTGTGTGTGTGTGTGTTTCCCTTATTTACATTTCATTATACAAAAATATCTCATTCTAATACTTGATATCAACAAGTCAAATATGATAACAATAGATTTATTTCTCATAAGACAAACTATAGATCTTTATAAAATAACTCTATATTATAGCCATTTGAGAATGGAGGAGATGGTGTAATGCCCTGCCAAGTAATGCTAAAGGATTTTGCTATAACTCTCGAAAAGAGTGCAAATAATTTTTTTAAAAAACATTAACGAACTTAAAGATGCATTAAATCAAACATTGCAATAACATTTGCACAAGCGAAAGACTTGACTTAAACTCCTAAAGGGTTTCCAACAAAGATAACTCATTTAATCTAATGAACATTAAGGTTAATTAATCCAATTAACAATGAGATTGATTAAACCAACTCATGATAGAATGATTGTGACATAAACATAGAAATTAAATTCATTAAGAGATTAAACTAAGCATGATTGAATATATACATTTTCCATTAGTTACATTACATCACTAAGCTACATTCATCATAATCTATATTACTGCATTTAATTAATAACTTCATACATACAATTAAGATGAATATCACTTAAATCACATTAAATAATTTAACCATAATGCCATTCATACATCCAAAATTAAAAGGAACCAGATGAACACATACACCATACAACACAAATTGATAACGAAGTTCACCCCTAATGGGCTACACCTCTGGGTCCATTTCAAGTGCAAGACCATTCTATTAAATAAAAGATGCTAAATACATAAGGTTTACATCAATTACATCCTGCCATCAAGGTGTACATAAACAAATGATACATATGACCACATAGGGTCCAAGAGATACATGAATGATCCGAGAAGAACAAAAGGATCCATCTGAAACATGGAATGGAGTAAATACAAAAGAACAATTTGAGCACCTGCAAAACTAATTTATCGCAATCCATAACTAAGCATCCCATAGTATAACATGAATATCAGGTATGCACATAAAGCATAAACATACAGATGTGAGTCCCATAATAGTTCTCCAAGCAAAATCAACACAAGGCTGCACACTAGTGAACATAAGGAAAAAGTGTCATCGCATAGCTGGTATGGGTTACCTTGGTAGGCCTCTATAGGTCCCAAGCTCCATCCTGGGTTATCCTGGTAGCCTCTTCCGAACCCCCAACCCCCATCCATAACTCATACGGATCCAACAAACCTTTCTTGAGGACAAGATAGTTGGTTTGTCATTCCAGGCCTTCCCACTGCATCTTGAGCCTGTACAAGCACTTAACCATGATCGGGACACAATTAATCTTATTTAATGTTTGAACTACCAAACCCCCTAGTATATTATTAGGTTTTCACTTTCTTAACAAAATTTTGAGGGATTATCTTGCTAACCTCTTTGGGCATGGCCCCCACTTGAAAGCCACTCTCCCTTATGACACTACACAACCCAAGGGACTCCAAGGCATAACAAAAAGCCAATTCCACAAAAGGAAGATCAATCATGCTGGATGATACACTTGGTTACTCAAATCCCTTCTACCAGGGTATAACCAATTGGAGTTAATACACAATTTGATCTCCTCACATGCTAAGACCACAAAGAGGATAAAAAAAAAAACAAGAAGGGTCAAAGTTCACACTTAACCAGAATGGCTTGCAAAAATAACTTGCATTCAATCAAAGACAAACATATGCATGAGGATAATGTCCCTTTTCATAAAAACACCAGAATACTCCCATGGAGTGAAAATTTCATCAATACACACATACATTCAAAGAAAATTAAGACAAGATCACAAAGAGGGAATGAATAAGAAAACCAAAGTCGACATTCAACCAAGTTGACTTGTCGAAAATACTTGGTTTCAAAACATACTCATATACATATGATAATTTTTGCCCTTTAAACAAAATTAATCCATTAAGTTTTCAATTCACACATGACTGAAAACAAATTCCAATTGCACTATAAATTCCCAAACAATCTTTTAAGAAACATAAAAGCAATTTATAGTTCAAAAGTCAATAATTACTCTAATTTGTTTTTCCAACTAATTCAAAATGACAAATTTGACTATAATTGCTAAATTAATTTAAAATAAATATTCTATTACAATTTCTAAAAACAACATAATTAATCTCCAAACTTATTATCACTAAAATCAACTTATACCTCCAAAAACTATATCATTATATATTTAGACACACACCCACAAAAAAAATAAAAAAAATAAATAAATATATATTCGTTATTTAAATATAATAATCATTAACAATAGAGTTTCATCAAATAACCATGTATATATATTTACAAATATCCACATATATATATAATTAAAATTATAAAATTTAATTACCAAATGAATTGACTGGGTTTGCGGTTTTTAATGGGATTGTGAGCCCATTTATTTTTTTTGTTTTAAACTATTGTGTGCCCATGTGGAAGCCCATGTATCATGGTACCCCACGATGGGTGGGCAACCCCTCCATCGTGGCTGCCACGATGGTTGGGGACCATGATTGGGCAACCCCTCCAACTCTCTCTCTAACTACTTGTCTTTATCTACCCTCCCTCACTCCAACTCTCCCCTCCACTTCTATCCTATCACCTCTCTCTATCTCTATGCTTCCCTCTCCAACCCTCTCTATATATCTAGGTATATATATAAATAGAGTATGGGGGAGTGCAGAATAGGTAGGTAGATATAGATAAGTAGAGAGTAAAGGAAAGAGAGAGAGGTAGAGAAATAGGTAGGGAGGGAGATTTATGTAGGTTGAGAAAGAGGCAATAGAGAGGGGAGAGAGGGGAGAGAGGTGAGATTTATAGAAGTGGCAAGGGAAGGTTTAGGAGATAGAGGGAAAGATAATAGAGGTCTTGCAGGGAGGGGAGACAGTGATAAGTTGAGAGGGAGGAAATAGATAGATAGAGGTGGAGAGGGAAGGAGAGAGTGAGAGGTGGGGAGGGTGAGATAGAGAGTAGAGAATGTGTATGAGGTAGGTAGAGAAGAGAGGGAAGATACATAGTAGAAAGGTGAGAGTTATAGGTTTAGAGATTAGGGAGATGGGAGATAATAATATAGAGAAATGGGGGTTAGAGATAGAGAGAGATAGATCTAGAGATGGAGGGAGACAAAGAGAGTGAAATAGAGAGAGATAGAGAGAGAATGATAATAGGAGCTTAGTGATTATTGAAATTTTCTTGTTTGAGATTTTATAAGATCTAAAGATTGGCGAGAGAGGAGAGAGTGGGATAGAGATAGGTAGAGATGAATGAAAAGGAGAGAGATAGGGAAATTGATAGGTCTAGAGCTTGGGGAGATTAAGAGCATGAGATAAAGAGGTAGCAAGAGAATGATGATAGGGGCCTACTGATTATTGAATTTTGACCTAGCCTAAAAATTATAAGATCTCCTAAAATCTATAATCTTTATTATGACTCCTAGAGATCTAAAACCATTCTTAAACATCTTGCCAATATATACATCCTAATACTAATACTTAAATGTTATAAGAAAGATAAAAGACAAAGAGAAAATATAAGTTATACTTAAATGTTATATTTTGTGTATATATCTGATGAAAAAAAACTAATGGAAGGCCAAAGGAATTAGCATCTAAGGCCATGTTCCTTTTCTAGCTTAATGCTAGCAAAACATGTACGTGTTTTGTTTGTTTACCATAACATGTACCCATTACAACATGTGCATGTTTTTTTCTAATAAAAGTATGTACACATGTTTTTTTTAAAAATAACGCATACATATTCTTAGAGTTTGATTGACGTCATTTGCCAATTCATGGAGGAGTTAATTATGTTGGTGGACACCTTGTTTGGTTGCCATAGAAAAATCAGACCACTTGATGCTCTTGTGGCATCAACAAAATTATCATTCCATCAACTACAATGTTTGATGAATGTTTCTACTTCTTTTATGGATAGTTTTTTTTTCTGGAAAGGGAACCAAATCAATCTTACCTATTTCTAGCTGGCATTTTACAAAATGTCTCTAGTCAGGGGCATTCAAGCCCCTTAAATTTTATGATATAAGTATCTTCATTTCTTTCCAAGGGATGGTTTCCCTCTCTTGGATCTATATTTTAACATGTTGTAATGGTGGAAAAACTAGGGTTTCACCAATAAGGATAGTAAGTAAGACCACTATTTTTTCCTTGGGGACCACTAAATTGAAAGAGGGGTGAATCCAATAAATATAGCCGCAATCCAAATATGGAAAGGGTTAAAATTTTGATTAGATTCATTGATTTTTTGTTTGACCCCTCTTTCTGATTGAAAATTGGATGGTTATTGTGAAATTAGGGTAAAACAACAAATAATTAAATTAGAGTGGTGAAAATAGACTATTACAGATATTCCACAGAGCCACAAGCTGAGATCTACTCAAAATAAGATATTTAGAACCTGTTCCCAGAAGTTCAGCATGATTTTTCGGGACCAGGTAGTATAGATTCACCCTAGTCCTTCAAATTTCACTTTGTCAAAAGCTGAACCTGTTCGTCAATGTCAAGTTTAACACTATGTTAAACAAATTTAACCATTTAAATCTAGCAACTTCATCTATTTAATTAAATCGATAAACTCAAGAGCATAATAAATAACTAATTATGCCAATGCAATAACATCATTCATTCAATTAAATAACTATTCAAGAAATCGAAAACATGCAAAATGAGGAATGATCAAATGGCGACTCGCAAAACGACAATACCAAAGCACTCTGACTCGCATACTGATCAAACAAAAAAGATGATTGACTGACAACACTCACATGAGTGTAACTACGGGTCAAGATAGGGTCCAACCACTATCTCCTCCACTCCCATCGGACAAATAAGGAACACTCAGACTTGTGAAAGCAGGTGGAGTCAATACCTTGTACCTACTCGGTACTTGTACCTGCAATTTCCTGCATCAACAAACCACACATGCATATGGACAAATATATAAACAGACACGACATGCACACCGATGAAGGAGAATCGTGATGTTCCCTGTCTCACTGGAGTGAGTGAAGGAAAATCATGCCCTCGCATCCCATACACTTGCAAGCACGAAACATGTAAATAACACATCACACAAATAAAGTAAAAGTGTCAGTCCCTGATAATAATCCATAAAAATTAACATTTAATCATAAGTAATGAAATACTGCATGAAAGCATACACTGCATATCAAGTTAAAGCATAAAATAACATCACATAAAGTCTGAATCAATATACAATAATGTATCCACTGAACAGTCAACTGAAGTCAAACATAAGACCAAAAAGAGTCTGATCGAACATGGGTACTACATTCTCCCTCCCAAAACTAGGTTTACTCCTAGAAGCCTAAAACAGATAAGAATAAAGCTCTCTCATCTTCGCTGCATCCTCCCATGTCACAGAGGTCTCATCATTTGGGTCCCATAGGACCCTTACCTTGTTGATGGTACGACCCCTGAGGGTCAAATCCTGAAGCTAAAGAATGCGCACAGGCTCCATATAAAGTTGCCCGTCCTCGACTTGCAAAGCATTCCAATCAAGAACATGAGTCACATCAGGATGATAAGGTCAAAGAACTGAAACATGAAAGACATCGTGGATGCGGGATATGTAGTACCCCTTCTCGATCGAACTTGTTAGACTTATATTTTACTGCAGTTGACTTTTCAGTTGATACATTACTGCTATGCTTTATTCAGACCTTATGCGATGTTATTTCATGCTTTAATTTGATTAGCAGTATATGTGTCCATGCAGTGTTTCCTTACTATGTTAAATGTGATTTAATGGACTACTGACATGGACTGACACTTTTACCTTACATATGCGATGTGTTATTTATATGTTGCATGTTTGCAAGTGTATGGGATGCGAGGGGATGATTTTCCTTCACTCACTCCGGTGAGACAGGGAACGTCATGATTCTCCTCCATCAGTGTGTGTCGTGTTTGATTATATATATTTGTCTATATGCATGTGTGGTTTGATGATGCATGACATTGCAGGTACAAGTACTGGGTATGTACGGGGTATCGTCTTCACTTGGCTTCACAGGTCTGAGCGTGTCTTATTTGTCTGATGAGAGTGGAGGAGATAGTTGTTGACCCTAATTCTTACCCTCAATTGCACTCATGTGAGTGTCGTTAGTTGGTCGTCCTTTCCATTTGTTCGACCTTCGAGTCTTGTTAGTTTGAATTGTTCAGAGTTTTCGTATGGTTTTTTCTCAGTTTGCGTGCCCAAGTGGGTTTGACTATTTATTTGAGTTTATGGCATCATTTCATAGTTGGTGTATTTAATTTATTTATTAATATGCCTTTGTGTTATGGATTTAGTTAACTGAATGAAGTTATTAAATATAATTTGATAATTGCATTATATTGGAAAAGTGATCATATTTAAATCAAGTAGAAAAATAAATAAAATTAAGTGCATGCTATTGTCTTTTAGATTTAAAAAAAAATGAAAATAGAGTTTAAATTATTGCCTTTATCACTTTTTAGAAAAGTTGATTAAATACCATGGAGAAATAAATGTTTAAAAAAAAAAGAGATTTCCATTTACTTTTTTGAGAGAAATTAGAAAAGTAATTTTTAAATTGAAAATTGTGATTGGATGAGAAAACTTTTCAACCTAAAAGTTTAGGTTAGAAATATTTTTCTCCATATATAACTGAGAGCTCACGTGAATGAAGGAGAGGAGAAATTTTGGAGGCCAGATTGGAAACCAGAACTGGAGCTTGGAGATTTGATTCAGGTTGATTTCAGAGTGTTCATCCAGGATTGATTGCTATCATAGGTTAGGTGTTTTCCTCTCTTTATTTGGTTTTGAAAATTTTAAATTTTGCTTTAGAAATACCTCTTTGTGTGATGATTTTTGTAGAAAGATCTCTGTTTGGGGAGTTTTAAAATTGGTTTAAATTTGGGAAATAGATTAGATTTTGGCTATTTAAACTCTTCCCTGAATTAGTTTGTCAAAATTTGGAGATGGATTTTTAATTTAGAAAATTAATTCTTCCTGTGTCTTATTTCAAGTTTTAAAATTTGAGTTTAAATTCCTTATTTCCTGGTTTGGGAAAGGAATTTGTTTGGCTGTTATGTGAATTTTGCAATTTATAATGAAAGGAAAGTTATGCTGATAAAATTTTGGGATTTTCTTCTCCCTGAATGTTTTTGTGTTCTTCCTGTGTGTGGAAAAAATTAGAAAATTTGGGTTTAAAATTTTGCCTTATGGCTTGTTTATCCTCATAATTTTGCCTAAAATCTACTGTTTGGGAGTATTCCATTTATTTGTTATGCCCATAAATTTTGTTTGAGAAAAAATAGTTTAAAACCAAAAAAATTTATGAGATTTTATTATTCTTTGTTTTCTCAGAGTGTTGGGCAATGAAGTTTTGATTTTTAATTTAAAAAAAAAAATTAAAAATTAAAAAAAGGGAGATTGGAGGGGGGGACGGTAGTCATGCTATCGTAAGGTAGCAATGCTACCATATGGTAGCAAAGCTACCAACAAACTTTTTATTTGCCTCTCCCGTGGTCGCTGTGTCCCAGCCAGCATGATCACGATTTTGATTTATATTTTCATTTTCTATTTAGTGATATATATATATATAGGTTTTTCAGAAAAGAAGATAATAATATAGTATTGTGTTATGTGGAAATTAGTGAATATTTGTGGAACTTGGGTTTTTTTATAGTTTTAATATATATTTTTTAATATAATATTTGTTTATATGATATATATTCATATACATATATTTAATTCAGAATTTATTTTATTTTATTGAAGACGTAATTTTTGGGTTTCTTTTATTAAATAAATCATGAATATATGTTAGGGGGTTATTTTTATGGGGTTAATTTTAGCCTTACTGGACAAATAACAACTCTGAATTTCTTTTATCAACATAGTTGTATTTTTTTTAACTTTTGAATATCGATATCTGCATGTATTTAATGCTTTTGACTGTTTTAAAAAGATTGCATGTATTAGGATCTTTAGTGTAAATGGTATTTTTGGTAAAAGCTTATTTACGTTGCAATTTTGGTTTTGAGTTGTTGACATGTCGTAATGGTTGATGTACCGTATTGATCAGGTGTTGTTTAACCCTGTTGATGTGAATCATTGTGTGTTTTGTTCCAAATGGTCAATCCTGGGTTATTGATTTGTGTATCCCTCACCTGTATTTTTGTCAGTTTAGATATGGCTGTCAGTTTTGCCTTAGGGTCCTCGTAGAGAGACCATTTTTGTTAGTGTCCTATGAGAGAGTGACTTTGAGCAGGGGGCACACCCGAAGTGGTTGGCAGGATAACCCCTTGAAAGTCCGTTAATAAGTGATAATCTAATAATAGATTAGGGGGTGGGTAGTTGTAATACTAATTAAGATATTGTACCTCGCACATGGTTGAGTGCTCGTATAAGCTCAAGATGTAGTGGGAAGGCCTAGAATGGCAAACCTACCACCTTGTCTTCACGAAGGGTTGGTAGGGTCTGCATGAGACTTAGATGGAGCCGAGAGTTCAGGAAAGGTTACCAAGATAACCCAGGATGGGGGTCGAGACCTATGGAGGCCTACCTAGGGTAACCATCTTAAGCCATGTGATGACACTCTCTCCTTAGGGTCACTAGTGTACTGTGAGTCGAGTCACATGAGTATTGTGGAGTCATGTTGTATTGTCGTACTTGTCTTATTTATGCTTTCTTGAGGGTCTTTTGCTATCTCCTAGCATGGTGGGGTGATTCCATTTTGGGATCACATGGTCGGGTGGTAGTGCCACTTCCCATCGGGTATTCTTGTTCATAGCTTCATGCGAGGATTGGCTTCACTGGTGTTCCTATGGTTTGTGGTTCATGTATCATCTCATGTTAGTGATTATTGTACATTTGAGACCCATGTGGTCATTGTATCAGTAAACTATGTAATCTTGGCATTGTAATTTATGTAATTCATTTGTACTATTGGAAGCCATGTAATTATTGAATATTATAATCTTAATTCAGTTGAATGTATATTATTTCAGTTATTTTTATTCTTAAGTGTAAATGCTTCGTTGAAAGTAAATATATTGTATCACCTTAAATCTTTCAATGTGGAATTTAGTTTTATGAATATGATTTAATTAATGTAATTGAGTTCCCTAATTAGATGGATAATTGGGCTAACCTTATGATGTTGTTTTAGTTATGAATTAATCTTCGTTGGTAACCCTTTAGGATTTCATGTGTTAGATTTCATGTGTTATTAAATGTGCAATGTTATAATTAATGCACTTAATCTTTAAAAAAAATTTATTTCACCCTTTAGTTGCCTTGTAGTGTTGTTTTCCTTCAGGGTTCCTGGCAGGGCATTACAAGATAGACTCAGTGGCAAGGCAAGACAGTAGGCAATAGGTCATATCCTCTCAAGGATCTCAAAAGGGCCAACAAAATGAGGCGCCAACTTAGAACCCTTTCCATAACAGATCACTCTTTCGCAAACGCACTCTCAAGAACACACGGTCGCCAACTGAAAACTGACGATCTACTCTATGAGCATCAACATACTTCTTCTACCTATCCTGAGCAACAACCAAATGCCCATGAATCTTCTCAACCTGCTGCTCCATCTCTCGAAGCATATCCGGTCCTAAACACACCCTATCCTCTAAGTGATCCCAACTCAAAGGAGTACGACAAAGATGACCATACAATGCCTGGAAGGGAGACATGCCTATAGAGTTGTGATATCCATTGTTATAAGCAAACTCCACAAGGCAAAGATATTCCTCCCAGCGCAACTGCTGATCCATAACATACATGTGAAGCATGTCCTCCAAGACTTGATTCACATGTGCAGTTTGACCATCGATCTTTGGGTGATAAGATGAACTGAAGTTCAACTGGGTCCCCAAGGCATGCTGAAGTGAGGTCCACAATGTTGAAGTAAAGACAGGATCTCTATCAGAAATGATCCACCTTGGAATCCCATGCAACCTCACCACATATTCCAAGAAGAGTCGTGCCACCACTGCTACTGTATAAGAAGATCAAATAGGAACAAAATGAGCAACTTTGGTCAATCTATCAACAATGACCATGATGGCATCATGATGATGCAAAGAAACAGGCAACCCCACTATGAAATCCATGGAAATGATATCCCATTTCCAATCTGGTACCAAATTAGGTTGTAAAAGCCCTGCAGGGTGCTGATGCTCCGCCTTCACCCACTGACATTATAAGCACTTTGACACAAAATCAACAATGTCACGTTTCATACCAGCCCAATGATATATCTGTCGAAGATCTGTGTGCATCTTCTTGACACCAGGGTGTGCCGAATAAGGTGCACGATGGGCCTCGATCATGATCAAAATGTGAAGACTCTCCAAAGGAGGTACACATATCCATCCAAGATGTCAAAGAAGATCATCTGCCTCAAGATCATATCTAGAATATCTACCCTCTAATGGCCTTCCGGACTTCGTCACGACTCTAACATCCTGATACCAGGTGTCTTGAGGAAGAGCTCCAAGAATCCTCTCTCTCAAGTCCACTCTAAGGGACAATGCTGCAACCTCATGTCACCTATGACTCAAAGCATCTTCCACTACATTCTCTTTCCCCTAAATATATCGAACCTCAAAATCATACTCGCAGAGGAATTCCATCCATCTTTACTGTCGAGAATTCAAGTTCGGCTACGTGAAAATATACTGCAAACTGCGGTGATCACTATGCAACTCAAACCAATGCCCCAACAAAAAATGTCGCCATCTAACCAATGCATGCACTGCAACTACCAAATCCAAGTCATGAACTGGATAGTTTATCTCGTGGTCCTTGAGTTTGCGAGACTCATAGGCAACGACACATCCATCCTGCATAAGCACTGCACCTATACCTTCTAAAGAGGCATCTGTGCATACCATAAAATCTCTGGATAGATCAAAGACTGCCAAAATAGGAGCACTAACAAGGAGTTCCTTCAAGGTACGAAAAGCTGACTCACACTACTCTGACCAAATAAACTTCTTCCCTTTCCTTTGAAGAGAAGTAATCGGGTGACCTATCTGGGAAAAATTGTGAACAAAGCGACGGTAATATCCGGTTAAACCCACAAAACTTCGAACCTCAGAAATATTGGTCAGCACTGGCCAATCTACAATGGCTTGGATATTAGAAGGATCCACGGATACACCTTCTCCCGAAACTATATGACCAAGATAGTTCACCTCTGATTGGAAGAAATCACACTTCACCAAGTTGGCATAAAGTTGATTCTCCCTCAAGCACTGCAATACCTGTCACAAGTGGCCCTCATGCTCTTCCATAGATCTAGAATAAATCAATATGTCATCCAAGAACACAAGGACAAAATGATCAAGGTAGGTGCGGAAAACCCCATTCATGAGGCTCATGAAAACTGAAGGCGCGTTTGTCAACCCAAATGGCATCACTGTGAACTCATAGTGACCATAACGAGTATGAAATGTTGTTCTATGAATGTTTGCATCATGAATGCACAACTAATGATACCCAGATTTCATATCAATATAAGAGAACACCTTGGCTCCCTTTACTTGATCAAAAAGATCATCTATCTGAGGCAATGGATATCGATTCCTGATGGTTACCTTATTTAGCTATTGGTAATCAATGCAAACCGAAGAGAACTATCCTTCTTCTTAAAAAAGATAACAGGCGTACCCCAAGGAGAAACACTAGGATGAATGAACCCCTTGGCCAACAATTCCTCCATCTGCAACTTCAACTCACTCAACTCTTGAGTAGTCATCCGATATAGAGCTCTCAAAATAGGTTCCGCACCAGGAACCAAGTCAATGCAAAAATATATGTCTCGCTTTGGAGGCATACCAGAAATATCCAAAGGAAACACATCAACATACTCTCAAAGAATAGGGTGACCATTAAGAGCGATTTCTCGACTCTCTTCGTCATCCACATCCTCAAGAGAAACTGCAAAAATCTGACATTCTCGATGCATACACCGCTTAAGTTGCATAGCGGAAGTCATACGTAAGGATATCGATCTCTGAACTCCAACGATCCCCACTTTCCTGCCATGGTCATCCAAACACTCTACTGTCTTCTGACGACAATCTACACGAGCGTTGTGAGATGATAGCCAATCCATCCTCAACACAACTCCATAGACCCCAAAGGAATGACTCGAAGGTCAACTGAAGTAACAAAGGGTCCTAGGTCCAACTCACAACTGGGAATAAAGGCATCTACGGACACACGCACACCAATAGCCAACTCTACTAGCCACCTATCTGCCTGCTTAGCAGACGCGATCCCGCACCGCTCCACAATGGAGGAAGAAATGAAAGAATCAAAAGCACCAGAGTCAAAAAGTACAGAGATAGGAATACCGCACAACACACCTGCAGTCTCGATCATTGTACCCTGATGCTTAGCCTGGCAGTCATCAATCGCTGCAAAAACTCTATGGGATCTACCTACATCCCCCACTGTTGGCTCTGATGCTGCTGGCCTCTGACTACCCATCTGGTGAGAATGTTGAGGGCACTGAGTGGCTATGTGACCAAACTGTCCACAGGAGAAGCAAGCTCCCCTACTAGGTCCTCTCCCTCTAGACGACCCACTGGACTGTTGGAAGCTTCCCCTACTAGGGGCCTGAGATGCACCCTGAGAGAACCGCCGTGGGAAGCTTTGCCTACTCCTCTGCTAGTTCCTAATCTTCCTATGTTGAGAGTTGCCATCTTGCTGGCCCTGAAACTGTTTCCATCTCGGCAACTATTGTTGTTGCCCACCCTTGGCAGGTTTCTGAGAACCCCTAAAAGGTGCAGCAGTCTAGGACTGATTGCCTCTAACTTTGGACCCACTGAAAGGCACACTCCCGATTTGCACTCCAGACTAACCGCCATGAGCACAACTAAGGTTATGCTCCACCAACCTAGCTTTCGCCACAACTATCTCTACTGAAGCAGGCTCAAACACTCTCACTCCTCCACTGATGCGATCGTTTAGACCCCTCAAGAAGTGCTAAACTAGCATCACCTCATCGTTGCCAATACTAACATACTGTTTGAGCTCATAGAACCTGTGCTCAAACTGATCTACTGACATACCAAACTGGCGTCGAGCATAGAACTCATCTGCCCGAGACTATCTTCACTAAGGTGAGAGAAATCGCGCCCTGAATCTGTCCAGAAAAATCTCCCATGATACGGTGCTAATGCTCACACCAATTCTCTCCTCTAACCACCACCAGATAGACGCAAAACTCTTAGAGACGCATGATGGCATATCTTACCTTAGTGTTGCTGCCATACAGATGCATGGCAAAACACCGATTTAGACTAATCAGTCAGGTCTCTGCCTCGAGACCAGTACCTTTACCGTCAAAGAAAGGAGGATGGGACCTCATCAAGTCCCTCATGTATCCCAAGGTAGCCGAGTCCTGGTCTACTGGGACATCTCTCCTTCTAGGAGACCTCTCTCTCTCTCTCTTTCCCCTCATGAATCTGCTGATGCGACTCCCCAACCTGAGCATGGATGGGCTGATCAGCCTCAGGTCCGGGGCCTAGTCTGGCTAGAACCTCTTGAAATATCTGCCTCAACTCTTCCCTTTCGGGAACCTTCTCTCCTGCATGCTACTCATCCTGGTGAACAGACTGATCTTGATCCACACTCACATGAGTGGGTGGTGGCAAAGGACTATGGCGGTTGGAACCTCGACCTCATCCCCCACCTCTGCCTCTATTGCGGCCACCAACACGACCACTACCCTTGGCTCTTGTAGCCATGACCTAACACTGCACAAGAGAAAATGGTTCAGATCTATGACAAGGATAATAACAAGGGAAACACAAACACTAAGACCTACACAAAAGGTCAAGCTGAATGGGCTTACTACAAAACCAGAGTACCCAGTAATGAAACTTGGCTCTGATACCAAATATAATGCCCCGCTAAGAACCCCAAAGGAAAACCAACAACTAACAAGAATATTCAATAAGATTTCACAATTTGAACAAACACACAGGAAGAAAACTCAACATTCAAATTTTAAATGCAAAACAAGAAGACTACCCAACCTGCAAAGCAATCTAGGAAGCAAATTTGTGGAAGAGTTCCAACCTTGCCTACAAATTTCAACTGCAGGTTCCTCCTTCCAAATGGTTTTCCAAAATTTGCATTCAAAAATCTGCCTCCTTTTTTCCTGTGAACTCCCAGAAATATATGGAAAAATATATTTTCAACCTAAACTTTCTAGGTTAAAAGTTTTCTCCACCAATCATAATAAACTATTTTAAAAAGTCAAAGAAATTAGATTTACCCTTTTCAATGAAATAATCCTTTTCAACAAAATAAAATCTAGAACTAATCAAAAGGTAAAAAGGAAAAAGCCTTTATTTTTTTTTTCATTTTCTTTTGCCATGATACTTTATTTCAACATAAGCATTTAAAATTTAAATGGCAAGGAATTTACTTATTTCTTTTTCCAATTTTCAATACAAAAGCATATTTAAAATTTAACACAATATGTTCAGCAAATTTAACCATTTAAATCTAGCAACTTATTCTATTTAATTAAATCGATAAACTCAAAAGCATAATAAATAACTAATTACGCCAACACAATAACATCACCCACTCAATTAAATAACTATTCAAGAAATCAGAAACACGCAAAACGAGGAATGATCAAACGACGACTTGCAAAACGACAATACCAAAGCACTCTGACTCGCATATTGGTCAAACAAAAAAGACGACCGACTGACAACACTCACATGAGTGTAACTGTGGGTCCAACAACTATCTCCTCCACTCCCATCAGACAAATAAGGCACGCTCAGACCTGTGAAACTAGGTGAAGTCGATACCCCGTACCTACCCAGTACTTGTACCTGCAATGTCCTGCATCAACGAACCACACATGCATATGGACAAATATATAAACAGATACATCACACACACCGATGATGGAGAATCATGACGTTCCCTGTCTTACCGGAGTGAGTGAAGGAAAATCATCCCCTCGCATCCCATACACTTGCAATCACGAAACATGTAAATAACACATCGCACATATAAAGTAAAAGTGCTATTCCCTGACAATAATCCATAAAAATTAACATTTACTCATAAGTAATGAAATACTGCATGAAAGCATACACTGCATATCAAGTTAAAGCATAAAATAACATCACATAAAAGTCTGAAACAATATACAATAATGTATCCACTGAACAGTCAACTAAAGTCAAACATTAGACCAAAAAGAGTCTGATCGAGCAGGGGTACTACAAGAAGTGTATACAAGAATCATGCACAAAGTCAATCTTACTCAACCATGATGAATGAACAAACATCACTAAGCACACCATACGAGTTTGATGCAACCTTCAAACAAAACCCATTCAACAAAATGACACATTCCATCAAAACATTCAAAAAAATACATACAATTAAATTAGATGCATCATTAAATCCTTCATACAAAAGTTATACAATCATCATGTTAAAGAGTAGATGTCATGCAACCATTATGAAAAAACAAGTGCACTAAGAATACATGGTAGAAATTATATGCAACCTTCGAAATAAACCCATACAACTCAATGATATATACACCATTGATACTAAAAATGAAACCCATACAATTAATTTAATAACACATATATCACAATATTACCCATCATTGAAATATATTTGAGAATCATGCACACGAGTCAATCTTATTCCACCATGATACATGGATAAACACACTAAGCACACCATAGGAGTTTGATGCAACCTTCAAACAAAACCCATTCAACTCAATGACATATATGCTATTAAAACATTCAAACAAATCTATACAATTAAATAAGACGCATCATTAAAACCTTCATACAAAAGCTATACAATCATCATGAGAAGAGTAAATGCCATACAACCATTATGAATAAAGAAGTGCACCAAGAACACATGGCAACAATTAGATGTATCCTTCAAAATAAATCCATAGAACTCAATGATATATACATCATTAAAATAAAAATGAAACCCATACAATTAAATTAATGACACATATATCACAATATTACCCATCATAGAAATCTATACAAGAATCATGCAAAAGAGTCAATCTTACTCAACCATGTACAAACACACTAAGTACACCATATGAGTTTGATGCAACCTTAAAATAAAACCCATTCAACTCATGCCATATATGGCATTAAAACATTCAAACAAATCCATATATTAAATTATATGCATCATTGGAACCTTCATACAAAAGCTATACAATTATCATGTAGAAGAGTAAATGTCATGCAGCCATTATGAATAAATAAGTGCACTAAGAACATATGGTGGGATCTAGATGCAACCTTCAAAATAAACCCATACAACTCAATGATATATACACCATCAAAATTAGAAATAAAATCCATACAATTAACTTAATGACATTTATCACAATATTACCCATCATAGAACTCTATACAAGAATCATGCACGAGTCAATCTTACTCAACCATGATGCATGGACAAACACACTATGCACACTATAAGAGCTTGATACAACCTTTAAACAAAACCCATTCAACTCAATGACATGTATGCCATTAAAACATTCACACAAATTCATACAATTAAATTAAATGCATCATTAAAACCTTCATACAAAAGATATACAATCACCATGTAGAAAAGTAAATGTCATGCAACCATTATGAATAAACAAGTGCACTAAGAACACTTCATAATAATTAGCGCAACCTTCAAAGTAAACCTAGACACCATCAAAACTAAAAGTGAAATCCATACAATTAACTTAATGACATTTATATCACAATATTACCCATCATAGAAATCTATATAAGAATCATGCACAAGAGTCTATCTTACTCAACCATGATGCATGGACAAACACACTAAGCACACATTCAAACAAATCCATACAATTAAATTAAATGCATCATTAAAACCTTCATACTAAAGCTATACAATCATCATGTAGAAAAGTAAATGTCATGCAACCATTATGAATAAACAAGTGCACTAAGAACATGTGGTAGGAATTAGATGCGACCTTCAAACAAAACCCATTAAACTCAATGATAAATATGCCATTAAAATATTCAAACAAATCCATACAATTAAATTAAATGCATCATTAAAACCTTCATACTAAAGCTATATAATCATCATGTAGAAAAGTAAATGTCATGCAACCATTATGAATAAACAAGTGCACTAAGAACATGTGGTAGGAATTAGATGCGACCTTCAAAATAAACCCATACAACTCAATGATATGTACACCATCAAAACTAAAAATGAAACTCATACAATAAGAACATATGAACACAAATGCCACTATTTATGATCCATAACTAGGTACATTAAACATACTATAAGAGTTTGATACACACTCGTCATGATTGAAGCTTCACTCAAAAGATCAAAGGATACCAAGCATGCAAACCTAATGCACATCATACATGCCATATTTAGTTAGAATCATCACACACTAGAGTTGATGTTAGTCTACCATGGTGAATGGACAAGCATACTAGGCATAGTAGTAGTTTGATGCACATTGGCCATCTAGATAATTTTAGTAATTTTAATGCATAGTTACTCTATGACACACTATAAAACTAAATGACATACATGGCATCATAACTTTGCCAAAAAACCTTATAATCAAGTACACATAATCAATATCATTAATCCTAGTCCACAAGAACACTAAACACTCAATAATCAATAAATATATATTGGACATGAAGATTTTACACAATGCCCAAATGACTTGATGAATGTTATATATCCATTAGACCCTTCAAACAAAAGTCAAATAAATAATTAATGATGTTGACAAGTCTCATTCCATTATAGACATATACAAATTAATGTCATTCAACCATTACAAACACATCATTAATTAAATAATTAGATAATTTCACAAATGTAAAAAAACACGGCATAATAATAAAAATTGAAATATCTCTATTTCTAAAAACAATGAGTGAATTGTCATCTTACTCTTCAGTTCTATTAAATGTAAGTGAAAATAGTTATTGTTTTAAAATTTCATTGATCATACGTATAAAATATATATTTATAATTGTTTAATTAGCAATTATTAAATTACGTTAATTAATTTTCAAAATACATATTTGATGAACAAGATGATTTAATTCAATTAAATCTGAAAACAGAAAAACTAAAAAGAACATAAAAAAGAACAAGAAGGACCTCTTGAAGGATGTCCATGGCCATCCTTAAGAGTTTGTGGAGAGGTATTTCTACCCTCCTAAAAATATAATATATTTTTTATTAATTAATATTCTTAAACAATGTTTACAAGTAATTTAGACCTCATCAGTACACAAATCTATTTACAACTAAGATATATACATCTTTTAAATAATAATACTCCTTGACATTTGTTTTTGTAATATTTCTCCCAGTCCAAATGAACCCTGCACATTTAACATTTCACATTTAACATTTCACATTTCACGTTCGTTTCACGTTTCACGTTATTATTAATATATACAAAATCATCAAATGTGAAAAAAATCCAAACCTGAAGTTCTGTTCTATCGCTGTTTATTGCTGATATTGTTCTGTTCTCTGCTTCAATGTAAAAAAACCCAAACCTGAAGACAAGGAAAACAGCAAATGAAGTCCTTCACTGGAAGGAGGAGTAAATGGGATTGATTTACAACAGAGTAAGAATCAGGCATAGTGTTATGGAGCTGGTGGTTTGAAGATAAAACAAAGAAGCACAATAGAGTAGTCAAAACAATACATTGCCAGAGGATCCAATGTCAGAACTCAATGTGGAGGGGTTGAAGGCAACGGAAAATCACTCTCTTCTTTTAACATATTTGAAAAAAATAATGGAAAGCCAATCAATCTTTTCTGAATCTTAGGAATGAACTATGGTTAAGATTATCAAACTTATCTTAAAATGAATAAACTGGGATTGTAGCTGATAATCCAATGCATGATAGCCTGCTTTCTCATCAGAATGGGCTTCGGTGGGAGAGGGATGAGTGCCAATCAACCACTCAACTCCCCTGAACTCACCATTCAGTGAATAGGTTGATATTTTTCCTCTCAAAGATCAACAAGAGAGCACTCGTATAAAGGAAAGCATCTAACACTCATATCCTATCTAATAGATTAACAGCTAAAATACATTCTTTTAAGACTGTCATACATTTGAACCTATGAACACCATTCAGTGAATAGGTTGATATTTTTCCTCTCAAAGATCAACAAGAGAGCACTCGTATAAAGGAAAGCATCTAACACTCATATCCTATCTAATAGATTAACAGCTAAAATACATTCTTTTAGGACTGTCATACATTTGAACCTATGAACACCATTGCACATTACTAAACAACAATAATACGAATTTATAATTAGCAAAGAAGAGAAAGGGGTCTTACACTTGGTCCAGTTTGAACACCATTGCGCTCAACTATGGTTTCAAACAAATAGTTAATATAGTAAATATATGTAAACAGACAAGCTTTTTAAGCTTTTTTGGAATTGCGAGTTCTTCATTGTAATTCAAAATACCAAATCAAAGCCAACAATATATAACTGCAATTCAAGGCATTATCAAAGGACAATAGGATGATATGATGCAGAAGAATGAGTTACTCCATGGTATAAGGGTTCTTACATGCAAAAACTACATTCCAGTCCATCTGGTAGTCTGTTATGGTTTTGGTTGGTGAGTATCATACATGCAGTATGCAGTACGCTGATTAAGTCCCAGATGCTGTACTCAAAACACGACAGAAAATATTGAAGTTAATGACGTTCGAAAACAATTGAATGACAAAGGGGAATGGAGTTGTACAGGTGAATTAACAGATGTAATTAACGAGAGTACTCAGGCTGGAACAAACTTCAATGTGAAAGCAATGGACGTGAAATACGGACAAATTCAACTGAAGCAGAAACAAATATTAGAATGCAGAAAATTGAAAATACTGGAGTTGAATTTGAAATGCAGAGAAATTCAGATAAAGATGATTCCAAATATATAATTTTGATTCAAGAACCTCATGACATGCGACAATAAAGAAAAAAATGGGATTGATTTAGAACAGAGGAAGAATCAGGCAGTGTTATGGAGAAGGTTGGTTGAAGATAAAGAAGAACCCACTGTGAACAAAGAAAATGAAGAACAGTATAAAGAAGCATAAGCGAGTTGTCAAAACAATACATTGCCAGAGGATCCAGAGAAGGAAATGGAGGAAGAATCAAGCATAGTGTTATGGAGAAGGTTGATTGAAGATAAAGAAGAACCCACTCTGAACAAAGAAACGGAAGAACAGCACAAAGAATCAGATGAGAGTAGTCAAAACACAACAGAGGAAGAAAATGGGATTCAACCTTCTTTCATTGCCTATACCAAATTATTAACTTAGTCTTTATAATAGGTCCCTCGTTGTATCACGAAGCTCAACTTCCAGTGTCAAATTGCCAGGGTCTTTCATTCCTGCAGCCAAAGAAATCATCAAACATACAGATACTTATATTGAAGTAAATCTGAGGGATAAGTTGGTAATAAAACTGACTTCCTTGGCAAATTATTCGGAGGATGGTTTGTAACTCAGATAATCTACCTGAACAAACAATTTAAAATATTGCAGTTTCTATTGAGCCCTGATTCCAAGAGACTCAATGACCAAGCAAAGGCTACTAAGAAAGTCTTGGTCTCGGTAATACAGAAGTGCTGTGCTAAGTGAGGCAATGATTGGGAGGAGAGGCTTCAACAGTACTATGGGAATATAGAATGAGGTACAAAGTTCCAAATGATGTGGATTTTCATGGTTGTCTTTTATATACATGACAGCTTTATATAAACCCCAAGTTACAATGTAAAGTCACTCCGAATTAGACTACAAAATCAATCTCTTCTTTTAACATATTTGAAAAAAATAATGGAGAGCCAATCAATCTTTTCTGAATCTTAGGAATGAACTACGGTTTTAGACTATCAAACTTATCTTGAAATGAATAAGCTAGTATTGTAGCTGATAATCTAATGCATAACAGCTCGTTTTCTCATCAAAATGGGCTTCAGTGGGAGAGGGATGAGTGCCAATCAACCACTCAACTCCCCTGAACTCACCATTCAGTGAATAGGTTGGTATATTTCCCTTCAGAGACAACAAGAGAGCACTCGACTGACACATTTTTTAAGCCTATGATTTAGGTCTAAAGGAATCCGTCTAACAACATATCCTATCTAATAGATTAACAGCTAAAATGCATTCTTTTCAGAATGTCATGCATTTGAACCTATGAACACCGTTGCACATTACTAATTAACAATAACATGAATTTATAATTAGCAAAGAAGAGAAAGGGGTCCTACTCTTGGTCCAATTTGAACACCATTGTGCTCAACTGTGGTTACAGAAAAACAGTTATTTATGTAAACAGACAAGCTTTTTAATCTTTTTTGGAATTGCCAGTTCTTCAAGGTAATTCAAAGTACCAAATCAAAGTCAACAATATCTAACGGCAATTCAAAGCATTGTCCAAGGACTATAGCATGATATAATGTCAGAAGAATGAATTAATCCATGGTATAAGTGTTCTTACATGCAAAACCTACATTCCAGTCCATCAGGTAGTCTGTTATATTTGGTTTTGGTTGGTGAGTGTCGTACATGTAGTATGCAGTATACTGATTAAGCCTCAGATAGTCCATCGAGCCTTCATGCTGTAGTCAAAACACAACAGAAAATATTGAAGTTAATGATTAAAAACTATTGAATGATAAAAGGTGAATGGAAGAGTACAGGTGAACCTTTGAAAAGCTCATATGATATTATCATGGACAGAAAAGGGCCTGAATATATCTTCAAAACAGGTAGTCAATTGGGGTGGTAGATCAAGCAAGATGCCACACAGGTGGGAGATACCTGTGCCAGGCAAGAAACTGAAAATAGGGTTTACAAAATTTGTCAGTGTGAAACCAGAACATATATATTATGCACAATGAAAGTGGGATTGATTTATAACAGAGGAAGAATCAAGCTTAGTGCCAGTTGAAGAACCCACTGTGAACAAAGAAGCGAAAGAACATCATAAAGAAGCACAAGGGAGTAGTCAAAACAATACAGTGCCAGAAAACTAAAAGCAATGCAGGTGAAATAAAAATAGATTCATTGATTACAAAACAGAAAACGAAATCAGAATGCAGAAAATTTGAAGACCATGATGCTGAAACACTGAAAATATCAACAGAAATCGAAGGCACTAGGTACAAATTCAACAGACACCGGACTGAAGGAATCTGAACCTGAATCTGAAACCCTGAGGGATTGCAAAAGCACCAAAGCACAGAATGCTATAAATATCGATTTAAAATAGCAAGCTTAACCCCTGGCAAATTCCAAGGTTAGCATGAACCCATAGTTGAAAAGCATTGTGAATTCCATGGACAATCCATCTTGGAAGGGGAAGATGAACATGCTACACTTGAGAGCAGATCTATGGATTGAACTGAAACATGTGGGAGCAGAGAGAAGGCAAAACATTAGCTAGAAGCTTGCTTGACCTAAACGATGCACAACTGTCGCATGTGAGCAGATGAAAACCTAAAAGGAGGCTTGTGATACACTTCGGATGCATTGTGTCAAATGTTTCAGATAAAGGACATGACAACAAGGTTGCACCTGTGAAGAAAATTCTTTCAACTAATAATGGATGATGAAGAATCAGCGTCATCATGCATCAACAATTTCAAATCTATGTTGAACCAGTTGGCTCTGATTGTTCTTCCACTGGAAGAGGGTAATGCTATGACTCTTATGGGGTTGGTGCTCTTTGTGGGCACACAAGCTAGTCTGTAACTCCAACGTCGAAACTATAATTGGATAAAAAAAAGACATAAGAGTGAAGTCAAACATTCTCATTGCCTTGTATGTTGGAATAAGACACCTTAAAAAAGAAAAGCTAGACACCATTGATGATGAAGTTCTTCAAAGAATAAGAAATTAAAATGCCACTATTTCAATAAGGCAGGTTACCATCCAAAGGACCACTGCAAGAAAGCAATCGATCATGCAGAAGCAAACATCACAAACCCACACACAAGTGCAGCAAATGAAGGAACTAGAAGGTAAGCTACTTGTAACAGAGTTGGCCACCACTGTAAGTGATCAAAACCTTTGGTATGGTGATTCAAGAGCTTCATGACATACGACATCATGTAAAGATTTGCTTGTGTCATATGCAAAAACTCTTTAATGAGAAGAAGGTTTATTTGGGTTATGATTCAAATCACAAGATCTATGGAGGGGTGATTTTAATAGAGCTTTGAAATTGTGTATGCAAAAACAAATTCGCAATGTACTGCATGTTCAAGGGTTAACCAAAGCTCTGTTTATATGTGGATAAAATGGTCTCTGGCTTATCTCAAAAGTCATAACCAATCCTCACTTGCAAGAAAGGGCTCGTGAACAGGTTAAAAAAGAGTTGAGAGGAGTCTGTTGTGAAGTGTTACGTTTAGTAGACACTGAGAAAGGAGTCAATTCCTTCCTTTCTTAGGTGTCATATCATTAGAGGAGTGCTTTTTAATCAGCCTGATGAGTTTAGAGCCGAGAGATTCCTAGGCTGATGACTTGCAGGAACAGAGCTTATTATGGAATTTGTTAACAGGAGCTGAAAACCATTTGCAGAAAACAGAGATTCTATCCTGGGGAGGAAGGGCAGGAGGAATGGAGACCCTGCTATGATTTCACGCCATCTGGAGAGGCTTATTATGCTAAAGTTCCGAGGCAGAGGAGAGGGACAAAAAGATTACATGTGCTAACATAACATATTATGGGATTTGTTAACAGGGGCTGAAAACACACCATATTATGGAAAATGTCTAATAAATTTGCAGGAACGGAGCATATTATGGAATTTGTTAACAGAGGCTAAAAACATACCTTTTGCTACTAATCATAATGACTCCATGCTGGTGACCAATTCCTCTGCACAGCCATGCTATGAAATTTGAATAGAGTTGCATCATCCACAAATATGTATAATTGCTTGCTTGCAATTGAACATTTCACCCAAAACAACAAGTAGAGAAAGCAGATTGCGATGCCCTAATGTCTTCATCTCCCACTTAAACTCTGTTTCACTCTGCTAGCATGTCCTCAGCCTTGTAAAACACCCCTGTCCTGTCACTCCTCGAGATGCTTGTCTTGAAATAAAGCAGCGAACGCTCCAGGTAATAATCACAATATACCGTAAAGCACATCCCACCACAAGCCATGCTATGAAATACAGCAGCGAATGTCTATAATTCTCCAGACCTAATGATCACAGTACTACCGGAAAGCACAGCCATGCTATGAAATTGTATAATTGCTTGATTGCAATTGCAAATGCAGCTCAATCTCATCACCGAAGACAATTAAAGCTATGAAAATCTAGCCGTTTGGACAGTTACTGTTGTTTTTTTTCTCTAAATTTCTTTCAATTGTCCGTTGAAAGGAGCGGCCTCTATGGATCTAGAAATTACTGTTGTTTTTTTCTGCCTATGTGAATGTAAAAATTGAACTCTAAATTTGAACTCTAAAAATTGAACTCTAAATTACACAGGTGAAAAATGTGGAAGTATCTAGATCAATAAAGTTTTTTACTGATCAATTTACTTGGCCACAATTAAAGTGATCTATGTACAAGAATGATTTTGAGACGACTAATTTAAGTAATAAAATAATTTAGATAGGATAGTGGAAATTAATTTTTGAAGTTAGAAAAATTCAAATGATTTTTTTGGTTACAAATCCATTGAATAGTTCATATAGTAAATTCGAGTTTGGCAAGTATATTAAAAAATTTGAGTTTGTAAGTATATTAAATCTAAGCATCTAGATTTTATGAATTATTGGTCAAATGCACATTAATTGGATTATAATCGTTGGGAGGCCAAAGTGGCTAGTTTTATGAATTATTAGTCAAATGCACATCAATTTTCCAATAATTTATATTATGAGGCATTTGTCATTAGTATTTATTTTTACCATAGTAATCTACGCATTTCTAATGGTGATTTATTTGAATTTGGGATGCATATATTAATTCACCCATATATTTGGCAATACTAGAGTAAAATTTCACTATGTATGTGGACCTAGGTCATCAATAAAATTCACTATGTATGTGGACCTAGGTCATCAATAAAATTCACTATGTATGAGGACCCATTTCCCTAATATCATTTAAACTCCATGCTAATCCTATGTCCATATTCAACATGAAAATTACAATGTGTGTGTTTTGTTGAGGTCTAATTTGTTCAACATTCTTATGAGGACCCATTTCCCTAATATTATTACTATGCCATTTAAAAATCTCCTAAAAAAATTTCAGATATGAATTAATATAAATATAATTGAAGCTCTTATTAATATTTACATCTTTTATTCAGTGTTTAAGCTTTCAATTTGGATCATAGGTGAGTTACAACTACAAGCGTTGTTAGATTAGTGAGTTAGTGAAAACCTCAAGGTAATTAATAATTTATTTATAGTGTTATAAAATTATTAATCTCTTTGTCATTCTTATTTCATTCTTATAGATGATATTGAGTGTAGAGACATCTATGGCAAAGGGATCCATAATCTATTATTCTTTCTTGAACAACAAGATATTTTGGTTTATTTCATGAAAAATGTTGAGTAGGAATAAGGTTCTTGAAAGTCGCCAAGGGAGGTCATCAAAATGTAGAACCATAATTTCATACTTTGGCAATGTTTGCAATCCATCATATGGAGTTACAACATTAGCACTTGCACCAAACATTGACGAACACGAAACACCTTTGATGGAGATTATAATGAGTTATGTCACGCCACACTTTAACCTGTAGGAAAAAAAAAAACAATTATTTTTTATAAAATTATTGATGTAAATTCAAGTCAATTACCCCGCCATGCTCATCAATTTTGGATTCCTATAGGCATCGAGCGACATTTCTCATCCTCAACACATTACCTAAGGTGGGGAAATGAATAGTTACTAAGATGGGACCCTGGAATCCATCTTGCACATCATACTTCGATGATGATTGGTTCTTAACAACTACATTGAGAGAACTTGGGTTCAGATTATAGATACATTTAAACAAAGATATGCTTACATGCTCATACTATATTGAAAGTCAAAATCCATACCTTGAAACATTACTAACGAAACTTTCACATGCAATGAATATATAAATACTTATCAAATTGATTCTCGTCCCAATTGAAGAGGAGATTTTTAGTCTATTTATTTTTATTAATATTTATATGATATAAATCATATTATTATTACTATTATTTCTATTATCACTACTATTATTAACAATACACTCAACTAACATTATTAGCTTTAATATTAGTAATTTTATCATCAATATTAATTTTGTTTTCATTTTAATACAGGTAGCCCAATGACCCATTTTAAATAACACATGACAACTTTTAAATCAAACCCCATACACATTTAATTATGCATTTGTCTTTTTGAAAGACAAGAGTCATACCCTTAAACCAAAAAGAGGTTGGCTCTATTTCTTCAATTCCTAACCCTAAGCATTATTATGCCCTATTTCTAGGCACATTGAGGATGGGTGGTGACCAAAATAGAGCAAAAATGGTCTCAATGTGGTGGCTAGGCTTGGCAAGAAAGAGTTTGTAGAAAGAAAAAAAGGGATTTGGTGGTCACCGAGGGGAATTCTAGCATTAATTGGAGAGGACCCATAGTTGAGCATGTTCCAATTGATGTGATAGCAGTTGTTGATTTAATACCCATACATGTTGATTTAATGTCCTTTTTTTTGACAACATTGTACCAGTAGTTGTGACTTTAATACCCATAATTGAATGAAATGTACCCTTAGTTGTAAAAAGCAACCAATCATGTGATGCCACATTAGTTGCACAAGTATGGGGCCCCCTTATGCACGACTAGTGATCTCACCTTTTTTTGGATTGTTTTGGACACCTTGGCAAAAAACATGCTGATGTGGCCCTAAAATCTTAGTTATAAGCAGACGACTTGCTAAGTAAGTTGTTGTAAAAAATTAGGAGTGATTTGAAATTTCCATGTAGGATTTTGAGAAGTGCAAAATTAGGGTACTCAACTACTGGGTCCTCTGCGGTAAATTGCATGTCAATATCTAAAAAGGGAATGCCTCTTTATCATTACTCTTCTAGTCAAGCTACATCCCGCCCTAATTGTGAGCTATGAATCACCGGCATTATATATTTTTGAACTACAAATAAATTTTATGAAAATGGATCATGGCTCTTACCTAGAAAAGATTTACCTTTGGATCCTATTTTTTACTTTACCTATATTATCTAGTTTACTTTTTCATTTTTTTTTAATTTAGATGAGACAATTTCGAGCAAATCCATAAAGTTGTGTGGCTGCCAAGGAGACTTGGAAGGCATGACCAATCCTATACAAGAATGCATGATTAAATTTGAACTATGATTTTTATTTTCTATTAATAACTCTTTTCAAGATATATATATATATATCTGTGTGTGTGTGTGTTCCCTTATTTATATTTCACTATAGAAAAATATTTCATCCTAATACTTGATATCAACAAGTCAAATCCGATAACAATAGATTTATTTCTCATAAACCAAACTATACATCTTTATAAAAATAACTCTACTATTATAGCCATTTGAGAATGGAGGAGATGGATCTAGATGAGATACAATTAGGGCAGGCTTAAAATATTGGTACTATCATTGCCATTAATAATGACATGGAGGAATATATAGCCTATGCATATGTAATCATACATCAAGGTGTTAGGTACTTTATATATACATTTTAAATAATTATCAACAAGTTTTTAATTTATATAAATATAAAATTACATTGGACATTAGCTACGCTTCCTTGCATATTTAGGGTTCTTATCATTTCAAGTTTTTTATTTACATAAATTAAAAATGATGGGTTAAACTTCAAGACTACAAACTGTAGTATCCCTGCCCTATTCACTCTTTTAAACCTAGTTTGACCTTGGTTGACTTTTAGTGGCTTACTTGGATGGTTGATATACCGTGTTATGATATTTTACTTAGACATTATGCTATGATGTGTTATGTTGTAATTTGAGTTGCAGTGTATGTTGTTCATGCAGTATTTCCTTATTGATAGTTAGATGTTATTTTATTGGATTACTGACGTGGGATGACACATTTATTATATATGTGTGATGTGTTATATACGTGTTTCATGTTTGTAAGTGTATGGGGTGCGAGGAGATGATTTTTCTTCACTCACTTCGGTGAGACAAGAACGCCATGATTCTCCTTCACCAATGTGTTTACTATGGTTGTATATATATGTATATGTGGTTCGTTAATGCAGGAAATTACAGGTACAAGTATCGTGAAGGTACGCGGTATCGCCTCCACCTGGCTTCATAGGTCTGAGTGTCACAACCCTCCTTTATCACTTTTTGATTTAAATACAATTCTATTATATTTTTGGTTAAGCTATTTAAAATGATTGAATAAATAATATAAAAGAATAATAATAAGCACACACACACACTTGGAGAGTATAATTCAAAGGCATTATTTTTATTTTTATTTATTTTTCCCACTCCCAATTATGGCACATGTTGTAGGAGGAATTAGAAGCTTCTAGAGGAATCTCCACCACCTTGCATGTAACTCCCCCACTAAGTTTTTAATCAATTTGCATGGGTCCAATATTGGAAATTAATCTTTTTTTTTAATTAAATTCTCTAGATAGTGGAATTGAGGGATTTTCTTATAAAATTGTATGCAAGTTTCAAAGAAGGGAGTTGATTAGGTGTTGAAGCAAATTTTCCAAGTTTCTTTGTTGTTAGTAGTAGGATCTTCTTTGGTAGATTCATTTTCGTTGTAGGATTGCTAAGTTGTTCTTGAAGATTTGTCTCAAGTTGCAAGGAAGGATAAAAAAGGATAGCTAGAGGATTCAACATCAAGCTTTGATAAGCCAGGTTCTCTCTTTGTCAGCTCTCATTTACATATGAGAAATTTATATTATCAAAAAAAAAAAGAGCTTCTAGATCTTCTTTCAAAATTTTTATTAGAGTGTAAATCTTTTTCTTCTTATTTAGGGATAAATATTGATAAAAGTATTTTCATATATTGCATGCAAAAGATAACTTTATTAATTATTTAATTCTCTTTAGAAAATAGATATCAGATCTTGCTTGCATGTGAAAGATAGCTTTATTATTTGTTTATTTTTTATTTTTAGAGAAGAAATATTAGATCTTGCTTGCATGTGAAAGATAGCATTATTTTTATTTAAATTTCTTTAGAAAAATATATATATGATCTTGCTTTTGCTTTTCCCAAAGATTTTTTTGATATATGCAAAAAAGATCATATTTTCCCTTATTTTAAATTTCTTCTTCTGAGATTTAAAACTCCTCTCCGTGTGATTATATGATATGAATCTTAATCTTTATTATTCTCCTCTCGAATTCATTTCTCTGGCTCTTCGAATGGAAATCTGAAAATAAGTCTCATTCTTTAAATAAATCTCTCTTTGTGAATGTTGGAAATAAACTCTCCCTATGAATGCTGGAAATAAACTCTCTCTCTATGTGAATGCTGGAAATAAACTCTCTCGCTGTGAATGCTGGAAATAAACTCTCTCTTTCTGTGAATGCTGGAAATAAACTGTGTGTGTGTGTGTGTGTGTGTGTGTGTGTGTGTGTGTGTGTGAATGCTAGAAATAAACTCTCTCCCTGTGAATGCTGGAAATAAACTCTCTCTCTCTCTCTCTCTCTCTCTGTGAATGTAATCCTCTCTATGAATGTAGGAATAAATCCTCTCTGTAAATGTAGGAATAAATCCCTCTCTGTGGAAAAAGAGGTATTGAACTCTCTGTGAATATTAGTTGAATAAAATGAGGTAAAATCCTCTCTGTGAATAGTTCTCTATGCTATCTCATCCCTGTGAATAAATCCTTATCCTCATTTGATTACATAAATATTTTTATCTGGTTATATACTCTCTCTAGGAATACTAGTTGAAATGGAGGAATATATTGCTCTATGAACAAGCCTCTGTGTTATTCATTCCTGTAAATAAACCCTTATTCTTATTTGTTTACATCAATATTTTTCTCTCATATAATGATTAAATACTACTCTCTGTGCTTAAATAAATTGGAAACTGGAAACTATATATATATATATATATATATATATATATATATATATATATATATATATATATATATATATATATATATATATATATATATATATATATATATATATATATATATATATATATATATATATATATATATATATATATATATATATATATATATATATATAAAGTATTTAAATTATCGTGAAAACAAAATTATCATGCAAACACATTGTACGTGAAACCGTACGACAAAATTTATTTCACATGGGATAATGGATTGGCGTAGGGAGGGGACAAGCGGAGTTAATGTCGCAGGTTAGAGGGTACCCAGTGGTACCCTCCACTAACTTGCGGTCACTGCTACGACAGTGGCCGCAGGGTAGTGGAGGGGACCACGGTGGTCCCCTCATCACTGCGGGCCTGCGCCTGCAGTGATGATGGGACCCGTGGGCCCTTCCCCACTCCCCATTGCTTTAACAAAAAAAAACCGTGCTTTTTTTAATTATTATTTAAAACTTTTTCTTTTATTTATTAAATTACAACTTAAAAATTATTAAAAATTGCTTAGTTTAATTGTTATAAAATTTTAAGTTAGTAAATTCAAATTTAGGAAAAATTTATAAGTAATTAGGACCATTGTATAGTGAATTTGTAACTTCAAATTTATGTGTAAAATTGAAATTTTCCAACCCATTGGACATTTATTGGGTTACTTAGTCGATAATATTTAGATTCATTTAAAACAATTAAGTCATAATATTATGATTGATCCAAAATTGCCAAAAGTTTAAACTAATTGTTCATTTTGAACTAGTAATGCTATAATTAATTATTCTCACGATAGAAGTAAACACTTCTTCATTTTGTATGTAAATGACACTATTTTTGCATTACTTATATATATTAATTTGCATTCATTGATGATCAAGTTACTTTTCCATCATCTTCATGCAAGATTACACGTGAGTTCATAATTGCCATTATCATACCAATACATGTATTAATTTGTTTAGTTGTAGAAGAATGGTATTTCTCTTTATCAAAAGGTATTTGAATGCCATCAAAGTAGTTATTCAATTAATTAAACTTCTCAATGTCTAGTTATGTACATTCATTTCATGATTATATTTCAAGCATGATGTTTTCATAGCTTCTTAGTTAGAAAACTAAATAAAGGAAGTCGGTAAACCAAAACCTAGCAGCGTTCGGTATATACAGTGCCTCTGGGTCATGATTACGGGTAATGTCGTCGTGTTGAACTACTGCACTTAATGCCTAATAAAGATGCATCAACGACGTATGTGGCATCGTCCCTATAAATCGTCGGGGAGTAATAAGGGACACTTGGAAGTTAAAATCCAAGGGGCGGGTAATCCCCCTTGGGTCGATGATCTAATAAGATAATCCTTAAATGATTTTTCATCCGTTGAGTTAAACCATAGTAAACCCCTGTTAGGGTTGATTGAATGAAATGCTTTTATGAAATTGATTTATTCTTGAAGAGATAATGGCGATTGACAATTGGTCAAGGGTGACTCTTATGATAGGTATTAGGATCTAGTTGTTTAGGCCACAAGCAATGGGCCATCTTGAGCCCTTGCTTAAGTGCTACCACCATGGGTAGCAACCACAGAGAAATTGTCTGGGACATTGACCCTAGAAAGGGTTGTGTACCCACTAATCAGTTTACATCAAACCATAGAGTAGAAAATAGAACTACATATTTTACGCCTTGATCTCGTGCCGAAACGGGTATGTAGGCAGTCTTGGGACAGAGTTGTCCCTAGTACTCAGGCATTGGTGGGTGGGGTCTAGGCTTAGTAAGAAGAAGGATTGAGTAGAATCCTAATTTGAAAGATAAGTATAATAAAATGGAAAATGTAACTCAATGCATACTCGGAAGGAATCCCGTATGGATTCGCTTGACTTCCCGAGGCTTTAAGCCAAATTCTGAGGCAGAATTCAAGCTTGTATTGTGTTATTTAATTACTCCTAAGGACGGCGACCTCGGTGCACTTCTGTTAGAAGAGTGTAGTACTTAGTGAGTGGCTCAGGACTCGAATGGTCCTGATGAGTCTAAGTCTCTAGCCAGAGCACCTCCTATCCCGATTGGATAGATGCCTACCCCGTATGGGTAGATGCCTATCCCGTATTGGATAGATGAAATCTTATGTCCTGTATGGATAGATGTCTAACCCATATGGTTAGATGCTCATCCTGGATGGATGAATGCCTAATCCAAATGGATGGATGCCAAGAGTATGTGATTGAATCAAACACAATGATTAAATTAAACCAAAAAAAAAAGAATGGTCAAATATGTTGGGTTAAATATGGTGGGTTATTACACTGAGCATACCTTATTGACCTGATGAAAGTGAAAGAAATAGTCGTAAGGCACTACATTGTACCCCTAACCTTGCTCAACAGTGAGCATTGTTAGTTGTTTGTCCACCTTGCTATGATTGGTATGCGGGTCATGTGTTTGTTTGGTTTATTTAAGTTGTGTGATATGCGTTAGATGAAATTGATTATTATGCTTTAAAATATTTAATTACTTGATATGTTTTAGTACGCATTTTTAAGTAAAGGGATAAAATTAAATAGGACCCCTTTTTATAAATTGATAAATCAAATTGCTCAAGTCATTAAATTAGTGTATTTGATTATTTGTTATAACCTCTTATTGTGAATTAAATATGTGTTATGCATTTTAGAAAAAGAAATAAATAAACTCTTGGTAAAATTAAATATCTTCTTTCATTGACTTTTAAATGAGAAGATATTTGATTTAATTGAAATTGGAAATAATTCATTTTGGGAAAAGAATTAAAAAAAAAAATGTTTTTTAGAGAAAGTATTGGATTGGATGAAAATATATTCAACCTAAAATTGATATTTTGGGAAAATAATTTCTATTTAACCTATGCATTCATGTGAATGAAGGAGGAAAATTTTGCATTCCAAAATTTGGCTTTTCAGTTTGGTTGAAGGATTTCTACAGTTGGGAAAATTGGTAGCTCTTCCCAAATTTTCATCCAGGAAAGCTTAACCAGTTTGGTTGAAGGATTTCTACAGTTGGGGAAAGAAGGATTTCTAGAATTGGGAAAATTGGTAGCTCTTCCCAAACTTTCATCCAGGAAAGCTTAACTAGGTTGGATTATTTGATCTGTTATTTTGTTTAATAAAAAAAAAATGGGAAATGAAATATTCTCTGTGAATTCTTGTTTGTTTCATTGTTTTGATTATTTGATTTTGTTCATTAAATCTGCTCGAGAATAACAAAAAAAAAATCCAACTGATAAAACATATTTGGGGGTTTAAATTTATTAGTTTCCATTTTTTTAAAAAAATTGGAGAAAAATGAAATGGACAGGAAAACTTTTCATAATTTTGTTATTTGATTTTCAATTTCTGGTTGAATATAGTTTTTTTTTTTTTCATCAAACGCTTTTGACTGGAGCTATGAACCAGTGAGGTCACAAGGAGAACCTCATCTCTGAATCGAGGGCCAATGCATCCTTTTTGAAGCATCCTACACAACCTGAGAGCACAACTATCAATTTCCTAGCCAATTAATAGAGAGCAATCGACCAACGAGCATGGGGGGGACCAAGAGCATGCTCCGATTTTAACAATCATTCCTCAGCGTGCACCAATGGTGAACTACCTCTTCGGCCAAAGCAAACTGGTTGTCTGCCAAGTCAGCAGACTGGTGCAGCGACAGACGATGTGGAGCGATGGGGGCGGAGAGGGGCCAAGCCCCGTGCATCGAACTCACGACCTCCATTTAGGGAGGCTCGCAGTAGTACTGTTGTGTTATGGGGTGAACCCCTGGTTGAATATAGTTTTGATTCATGTTTTATTTCCATTAAATTTAAGCTAGAAGAAATTATTTTGGTTTAAAAATTCTTCCTTGGCATGTTGTTATCCTACCAAATTTTGTTCCAAAATGAAACCCCTGTAGAAGTTTTAATCATGTTGTTTCACAATGTCAATGATATCTCCAAATTTACAAACTGGGTTTCTACGAAAGTTTTTGGGTTTCTTGGTGACTTTGCATTCTAACTTATTTATAAATTTAATAAAAATTAGGTTCTGGGCTTTTGAGAAATGACATAAACCGTGTGACTATGTTTATTTATATACTTGAGATTTTTATATGGCTGATAGAAAATGAAATTTAAGTTGATATGATTTGTTTGAAATTTATAATGATATATGGATCTTATATTTAATTTTGCATTTATAGGCAATTTAGTCAATATGAGTTTATTGGGAAACCAAAATCTTTAATTAGATTAATTTATGGCATTTGACTATTATTTTTATTTATTTTAAAAAAAGGTTGTTTGGAAATCATAATGCTTATGAACCTGTCTTCAGTCAATTGTGAATTGAAAGCTATTTGGTTCAATTTTGTGTAAAAGAGGAAATTTTCTTGTATATGTCGTATGTATGCAATTGTCATTGTTTTGCAAGTTAAATAGAATAATTAGTGATTTTTGGAATTATGTATTACTTTTATGTTTAAAAAAAAAAGGGGATTGTTTGAGAAATTGATTTACGAACCAAAGATGTCCTTTTTAAACGTAATAGTGTTTTCTATTTCTTTATATGATGGGTTGTGTAAGCATGTCTTTCTACTAGTCCTTCCGTGTATATGATATTAGACCTTTTATGTCAGTTTCCCTTGTGGTCTTGTGTTGTGAGTAGGCCAAGTTAATTTTGTAACCCCAGTTGGTTAAACTTGAATGGTGGGGGTTGTGTACCCAAGTGATTTATTCAATTTTACATTTGAACTTCTTTTTTTTATGGCTTTTTGGTTATGCCTTGGAGTACCCTTGGGGGATTTTTGTTTAGTGTCATAAGGGAGAGTGGCTTTCGAGTGGGGGTCACATCCAAAGTGGTAAGCAGGATAACCCATCGAAAGTTTGTCTAAGTAAGTGATAACTTAATAAATTATCAGGGGGTTTGGTAGATGAAACACTAAGTAAGATATTTGTGCCTCGCTCATGGTTGAGTGCTATTACAGACTCAAGATGTAGTGAGAAGGCCTGGAATGGCAAACCAACAACCTTGTCTTCACGAAAGGATGTGTTGGGTCCACATGAGACTTGGATGAGGCGGGGGGTTCGGGAGAGGTTATTAGGGTAAACTAGTGGATGGGGGCCGAGACCTATGGAGGCCTGCCAGGGTAACCATACCAAGCTATGTGATGACACTCTTCCCTTATGTTCACTAGTGTGCAATTTTTGTTGATCTTGCTTGGAGCACTTTTGTGGGAGTCATATCTGTTTGTTTATGCTTTTTGTGAGTACCTGATATTCATGGTAGATCATGTGATGCTTATGATGGATTGCAAGGATTTAGTTTCGTTGGTGCTCCAATTGTTCTCTGGTATTTACTCCATATCATGTTTTAGATGGATCCTCTTTCCTCTTCTTGGATCATTCATGTATCTGTTGGACCCTATGTGGTCATATGTATTATTTTCTTTTGTACACCTTGATGGCAGGATGTAATTGATGTGAACCTTATATATTTTTCATCTTTATTTATAGAATGGCCTTGCACTTGAAGCTGACCCGAAGATGTAGCCCATTTAGGGGTGAACTCCGATATCAATCGGTGTTGTATGGTGTATGTGTTCATCTAGTTCCTTTTAATTTTGGATGTATGTATGGTATTATGGTTAAAATGTATAATGTAGTTTAGACAATATTAATCTTATTGCATGTATGAAGTTATCAATTAGATGTAGTAATATGGATGATGATGGATGTAGCTTAATGATGTAATGTAGCTAATGTCAGATGTATATATTCAATCATGCTAGCTAAATCTCTTATGGAATTTAATTTCTATGTCCTTGTGGTAATCATTTTATCATGAGTAGGTTTAATGATTCTCATTGTTAATTGGATTAATAAACTTTAATGTTCATTAGATTAATTGAGTAATCTTCGTTGGAAACCCTTTAGGAGTTTAAGTTAAGTCTTCTGCTTGTGCAAATGTTATTGCAATGTTTAACTTAATGCATCTTAAAGTTCATTAATGTTTTAAAAAATAATTATTTGGACTCTTTTTGAGAGTTTTAGGTGAATCCTTTAGGGTTTCTTGGTGGGGCATTACACAAACGAAACTTGACCCTCCCTTCCCCCATTTTTCGTTGTGTAAAAAACCTACAAGAAGCTAATTTAGAACACGTGTAACCTTTTATATGATTTGCACTTAAGCTTTTCATTTCTATAATGAATTAAAACATAAATAACCATTTTAATGGAAGTAAAATATAACACGTCTCCACTTCTTCTAACACTAGTCAAATAATTTTCTAGATAGTGAATCAATAGAGCTATTTTTTTAACTACATTTAAAATCTAGGAAGTTAGTATAGGCAAATACAAAATATATATATGGGTAGCTAGGTAACTTAATTATTATGATTCCCATGATAGGAAAAACACAACATAGTGGAGAAGGAGTGGTTTATACATTTTTCATTTCCCTTTTCCCTTTCTTTTACTTTAGATTTGAAGGAAACTAATTTGAATACAAGGAAATACATAATATGCAATTCTTTTTCTTTTGAACTTTAAGAAATTAGCAAATAGATAATACATTTCTTTCCATTCTCCATTCATTTTAGATTTCTAGAAGACAAGAAAAGAACAAATAATTTATCCTCTTCAAGGGCACAAGTATTTTACATAACATTTACAAGTCTATTATTAACACTTTAACAATATTCTTCCAAAATATTCAATAAGGATAAGTTTATGTGGTAAAAATATTTTCAGGATATCTACACAAATAAAAAAGGTGCATATTCCCCCAAATTGGCAAGCTCTTCAACATCTTACAAAACAACACAAGGTACACATTTTTTTCCAATGACCAAGATGGTGCTCACCTCCCAACTATTGGCTTGAAAATAATCCACCTTGAGCTGGAAGATATCTAAGGAGATTAGGTACACATGAAAATTAAAACAATAAGAAGAGAAAGAAATACACATAAAACATAGCTAACACACCCAACCAAAGAGTTTTCACATTCACAAGAACCTTCACAAGATTATCAAAGGGGGAAATGAGTTTACATCTCAAAAAAGGGGCTAGGACAAGCCCATCCCTTCTTCCCTTAGTGTGCACTCCATGGGTGCCATGTTTCTATCTTTGTGTGTCAATTATTGATGACATCATGCTCAAACTTTGAAATGTAGTTTCTCATCAAGCACTAAAGTATGAGTTTATGTTAATGTGTATGGTGACAAGTGGCATCCTTCTATCGTAGTGTAAATTCTCATCATTATGATGCACAATTATTTTATAATGCAACTTTGCCTACAAATTTCCTTTTGAAGCCACATGAAGGCTCTCTAGCGAAACATGGATTCCATGATATTTGTGTTGGCATATTTTTTATGTTTATGTTGTGATTGTCATTGATGGACACACACTTGCATTAAGATCCCCTTTATATGTATGAGCTAGAGCTCAACCGGTATCTATTCCAACCGGTATGTTGTATTCTAGTCTTTAGACTATTGGTGATTTTGTAGAATGTGTTTCCCGGTCTGAAGCGGCATGTCGACCCCAAGCGGTTCGTAGATCTCAAGCGGTACGAGGGAGCAAAGCGGCATAACTCATTCTTACCAGTCTTCATTTTTGTCAAACCGATAACCGGTATTCTTTATGAACTGGTAATACTCTATGATGAGTTACCAACTGACATTTTGTGATGAGTTACCAATCCACCGATTGTTTGACGGTGCCGACACACTGACGGTGCTTTTTGTGTCATGTTACTAAGTATGTCTAGATTCATTGAACCTAGGAAATTGTAATGTAATCCTATTGGACCGACATGAAGTCAAATTCCTTTAAAAGGACATCATGTCTAGGGTTTTTAGGTTGTTGCAGAAAAGGGTTTATGTTGTGACTAGGGTTTAAGGTGGTTGATGAGTTGTTGTAAGAATGATCTTATTTGAAGAAGATCAAGTTGTAACTGAGTGAGAGATAGAGGAGATTGAAGTAATGTTGGAATGCATTAGCAGTGAGCTATACTAGATCTAACCAAGTAGTTTGTGCTATTAGATAGATCAAACACTTGTTGATTACTCACATCTTTGACAAGTCTATAGCCCTTAACCAGGTAGGCCCAAAAGCCTTTTTAAAAATCCTCTAACCAGGTGGTTCACCTCTGTGAATCTAAAATCCTCTAGCAAGGTAGTCTTTAATCGGACTTATCTCCTAACAGAGATTGAGATTCCTAACAAGATCTGTTCTGGTAAAGAACATTGTAAGACCTTAACCGATCTGACCTTAACCGGTTTGGTTTCTATTCTACAGATAGTGACTTGTGAGTTCCATCTCATCGTGGTTTTTCCCAGTTGGGTTTCCACGTCAAATATCTTGTTTTATGGTTGTATTACTTTTGTGGGTGAATGCTTTATTTGCATTTTGGTTTACATGTGTGTTAACCGGTCTGTCTGTTAAACTGCTTTACCTGTTTATCTTCAGACTGTTTAAGTGTTTTAGTGCATTGATTTTTGGAATACTAATTCACCTCCCCCCCCTCTTAGTATTCATCAATTTGTATCAGAGCCTACCTTTCTATAAGTTTAACCACTTGGAAAGAGATATGGGGGAATACACCTTGAGGGAACTTACTCAATGGCTCACTTAGTTTGAGCAAGCCTATGATGATCTTATGGTCAAATAAAAGGCATCTCAAGCAAAAAGGAGAGAACATGTAGAGAAGTTGATGGAGCTATTTGAAAATAGTTCTGAAGATGAAGCAAATATGGAAGCCATGATTGTAGAAGTAAATAAGCTGAATGATTCAAACTCCAATCTAAGAAAGGAGTTGGAAGGACTGACTATCTGGTTTAGCCAAGAGCTTGAGAACCGGAGGAAAACTGAAGATCTGGTAAAGGACAGAGATCATGAGATCTCCAAGTTGAAACAAGAGACTAGTGCACTGACTGCTCGCCTTCATGAGAACATAATGGAGAAAGAAGGAGTACAAGATGAACTGAACATAGCCATCTCTGAAAATGCAAGCCTAATGGAGACAAATACTACTATTTCCAAAGAACTCTCCGAGTCAAAGGAAATACTTGCTAAGTTTGGCAAAAGTACTGTCAAGCTAGAGCAAAAGCTTGAGTCATCTAGACCAGTAAAGAATACCAATGGACTTGGTTTCTCTGGACATGAGGAAGGAGAATCCCCAGGAACAAATGCTGAAGCATCAAAGAAGCAACCGGCTCTCAAAAGAAAAGGTAAGCAAAAATTCAAACCTGTTTGCTTTAACTGTCTTAAAGAAGGAGACACTGCCAATGTATGTAGGAGCAAAGCCTACAATAATTTTCCTTACTTTATTAACAATGTACCTAGATCCAATAAGTTCAATGGTCATTGTTATGCATGCAACAAGGGGCATAGAGCATCTGAATGCAGGTCTATCATGAACAACACCGGAAGATATCCTCAGAAGACCCAAGGAGCTGGTCCGGAATCTTTTGTGAACTGGAACCCTAACCGGTTTAATGCTTACAATTATCAGTCAGGTAACAATGGTTATCAACTGACAACCGGATGGAGAGAAAACTGTTGGATTTGTCATGATCATGGTCACACTGTTGCTACATGCAAAAGGAAGAATGGGAACATGAACAATGGACCTTGGAGAACACCTGGATTGGTTTGCTATCATTGCAACAAACCGGGTCACATTGCCAGATTTTGCAGAAGCAGAAAGAGTATATCTGATGATATACCAGTCACTTAGGAAGGATAAATTGATGTTGAAACAGTTCAAGCAGACATGAACAAAACCTGGAGGAAGAAACCAACAATGTTGGAAGAGGAACCAGTTTCTGCACCTAGTGTGGAAATATTGGAACTGACAAACTAAGCTCCAAAAAGGCTTAGGGGGAGCAAACGGCGAAATATTTTGAACCCCCGGTTACACCGGTAAAGGACCTTAACCAGTATGTGATGCCTGTCGCTTGGCAGAAGACCGGAAACAGTAAAAAGGCAAATTAGGGTTTACGCCCTAATAGAGGAGCATTAATGGCGGTAGGTGAGAGACATGTATAAAAGCATATTTCAAATCATTTCTCACTGTCTGTTTTCGAGCGAAGAAAAGTTTTTCAAAGTGCAGAGCGAAGAAAAGGCGATTTGAGCTAAGATCTAAAAAAAAATGACAAATCGCAAAGGAGATTCAAATTGAAATTGCAAACGGTCAAGAGGAGAACACAAAGCGGTGATTGAGCAATCGACGGAGTGAGGAGTGAAGGAGAATCAGGAAGCCCTAAATTCGCATTTTAAAGGTATTTTTCATGTTCTTAAAATAATCTACAATGGCTTCCGCATCTCATACCAGTTCTAGTACATCCATTGAGTCGGAAAGTTTCATTCAAAGGAAGTCCAAGTATAATGCCCTATCACAAGTTCCGGCTGGAATAATAGTAGAAGAGGGAATTTTTGACTATATTGATTACAAAATAGAAGACCTAGGGTCTTTAGTGATTCACACCCAGTTAGGTCTATTTTGTGGAAAGGACAAGAAAATCAAATCGAAATATAGTATCTTAGAGAAGAAGAAACTCCATAATGCAGTATATTTTCTGGAAGACTTTATAGAGGATCATATTAGGATCATTTTGAGTAGAGTCCATGGTGACAAGATGTACCTGGAGAGGACACATGATATCATGCCACAGGCAATTCATGCAGTCATCGATTTTTGCAACACAAGGGAAGTGCCAGCTCTAAGAACGATAAGAAAAACAGAAATTGCCAAGCTCCCCAGTTCAACAAGTGACTCATGAGGTATGATAGTTAATCCTATCAAGGATGATCTGGTGAAATACACTTGCATGGTGATAGGCTACAAAACATTCTCAGCCAGTAGGATTAATTCTGTATCTGCTGCAGTGGTAAATTTCGCTTACCGGATGATTAAAGAAGATGCATCATTTGACCTATGCACTGGTATGCAAAGGCAACTCCTGTCTAATCTGAAGTTGATTAAATAGGATAATGCATTGAGATTCAAGTTTAGACAACTATTGGTTGGGTTATTCTTCTATTTCCAAGGCTACTTTCCTAGAGTAGGAGTTGTCCAGTGGTCTCCTGACCAATCGGTAACCAAGCAGATCAAGGAAAGCATTCAAGCTATCGGAACCGGTTACCTTGATGTGCTGAACAAGTATTTTGATGAGTTCAGAAGGAAGATGAGTCAAAGGGTGAGGATCTCAGGTGACATCGTTAAGAAATATGAAGATGACATCTGTTTCACCATCCAGGTGGACAAATGCTTAATGGAGGATGTTGAGCCTAGAATGGAAGAAGTGGAGCCAATGGGCTATGAGGTGATGTATGATTTGCTGGAAGGGTATGCCTCAACCCTTATTGCCTTGCCTCTTGATCCTAAGGCTAAGAGGACTGGAACCTAGCTGGAAAGGATTGCACCGGCCGAAGAACCCTCTATTAAGAAAGGAAAAGAACTGACAGCAAAGAAGGCAAAGGTAGTGCCTGCAGCATCGACACCGGCTACTATTGCAACTCCAAGAGCGACCAAGCGGTCACCTGCAAAGAAGAAACCGGAAGTGGCACCGGAAAAAGTCTTTGAAAGAAAAAGAAAGACTAAGTCAAATTAACCAGACTCTGACGAGACTGAGTCTGATGAAATGCCAAAGAAGGCTAGACAGACAAAGAAGATGAAGAATAATGAACCGACAGTGTCTGCATTGGTAAATATCAATATCTCCTCATATAAACCTTTGACACATTGTCAAAGAACAGTAAAGAATATTAGGAGAAATTTACTTCATGATTTAGTAGATTACTATGATGATTTTAATGATGAGGAGAAAGATGAAGTACTTCGGGAGATTATTATTTATTTGTGTAAAAATGACCGGTCGCCATCAGAGATTAAATCTTAGACAACATATTATTTATATAAGGCATTAGATTATAAATGGCGCATTGCCATAGAAAAAGAACAGGAGATTAGGGAGAAAGTCTTTGCACAGTACTTTCCCGACCTCTCAAACTCATAATTATTTGATGTTTTGGACCAAAATAAAGGACTCTTCTTTACAAGGAGAAGAAGACTCTGGCTGTTAGAGGGAAGAATTGAAGATGTTAAAAAAGACACTCATCAACATATGAATCATTCTATTCAAGCTCACAAAGCACGTATGGCCAACTTGCAAGCAGAAAAAGAACCAGTCATATCCAAAACGGATGAAGTTTTTGATGAAGAAGGAAACCCGGTTGAAGAACCAATCGACACTATTGATGTCGATGCTCTGGACATAGAAGATGTCACTTAGGACATATCATTTGGGGGAATAGAATAGGGGCAACAGGCCGAACAGGGTAGTGAGCAAGCCAAGGATAGACATGAAGTGGCTAAGGAATAGGAAGAGAAGAAGAAGAGGGATGAAGATGAGAAAAAGCATAAAGAGGAAGAGAAGAGAAAAGAGGAAGAGGAGAAAAGAAAAGATGAAGAGAAAAAGAAGCAGGAAGATGAGAGGAAAAAGAAAGAAGAAGAGGATAAGGAAGAAAAGAAGAAGAAGGAAGAAGAAAAGAAGAAGAAGGAAGAGGAAAAGAAGAAGAAGGAAGAGGAGGATAAAGAAAAGGAAAAGCGGAAGGAAGAAGAAAAGAAGAAGAAGGAAGAGGAAGAGAAAGAAGAGGAGAAGAGGAAGGAAGTTGAGAAGAAAAAGAAAGAAGAGGAAGACAAGGAACAAGAAAAGAAGACGGAAGCAGAGAAAAAGAAGAAGGAAGAAGCAGACAAGGCAGCGGAAGCAATGAAGAGCACACAGATGGAGACTCCGAAGACAACTGGGAGTCAAGCCAAACTGGCTGACATCTCCAGTCCTATCGATCTCCAGTTTGCAAGTGAATGGGAGCTTATGCAGAGCATCAAGGTTGCTCAAGAGCGCCTTGAAATCATACGAAGGAAAAAGGAGAAAGATATAATTCAAGCGGTTGTAGACACCCTTACCAGATTGATCCCCGGTACCAATCTTCCCAACACTGAATCATCACTAGCACAGCTTAAGCTACTATGTACTATAGTGGATGATCAGGTGTAGAGTCTGGAAGAAGCAGCTGAGGAAAATGTCAAGAAAGAGCATCAAAAGGCTCTTAACATTGCTCAAGTGAAGAAGTTGAATGAACTCCGGTATGAACAACTAAAAGACCAAAAGGATATAAGGGATGCTTTAGATGAGGGAAACCTGCTACTAAGCAAAATCTGTCAACCCCATCTATTTTATGATGATGTGCTAGCCCAGAAGCAAAAGCTTCAGATGGACTTACAGTCTTACTTGAGCACATTTAAGCCACCTTATGATTCCTTTGCAACTTATGGGCAAACCGTTCACCGGTTTCAGATCTAGTCAGCCAAAATGGAGCAAGAGATCAGTACACGGTCTAGAGATTTGCAGGAGCTACAACTGGTTTTACTTTGACGTCTACAAATTCTTCAAAAGTGTTATCTAAACCTGGATGCCTTGACGGTTACGCAGGAGCTGAGCACAGTTGATGCCATGGAAGAACAGGTATTCCAGATGCAAACAAAGAAAGAAGTGGCCACCTCCCTACTTGAGTCTTGTTCTCTATCAATGAAACAATTTTTGTAGGACTATAAATTGGTTTTTGACAAGTATTATTCCTTGTTGTCATAAACTTTTATTATTTTAATATCAAATGGAAATAGGGTTGTTCAGCGGTACTTTGTCATTGTTGGCAAAGGGGGAGAAGTACTCTATCTATTTTGGAGAAGTATAGGGAGAAGTATCTGGTTTTAAAATTTTGCTATATGCTCTAATATCTCAACATTTTTGCTCTGTATGCAAAATTGCTATACATTGTATTGATTAAGGGATAGTGTATATGCTTAGGGGGAGCAATTTTGCTAATGGCATATTTTTGTTGTAAAACACTTAGATGTCAAAATTTTATTTTCCTAAGTGTTGCCATCAATGCCAAAAGGGGAGATTGTTGGCATATTTTTGATGTTTATCTTGTGATTGTCATTGATGGACACACACTTGCATTAAGATCCCCTTTATATGTATGAGCTAGAGCTCAATCAGTATCTGTTCCAACCGGTATGTTGTATTCCAGTCTTTAGACTATTGGTGATTTTGCAGAATGTGTTTCCCGGTCTGAAGTGACATGTCGACCCCAAGCGGTTCGTAGATCTCAAGTAGTACGAGGGAGCAAAGCGACATAACACATTCTTACCAGTCTTCATTTTTATCAAACCGGCAACCGGTATTCTGTATGAACCGGTAATACTCTGTGATGAGTTACCAACTGACATTTTGTGATGAGTTACCAATCCACCGATTGTTTGACGGTGCCGACACACTGACGGTGCTTTTTGTGTCATGTTACTAAGTATGTCTAGATTCATTGAACCTAGGAAATTGTAATTTAATCCTATTGGACCGACATGAAGTTAGATTCTTTTAAAAGGACATCATGTCCAGGGTTTTTAGGTTGTTGCGGAAAAGGGTTTATGTTGTGACTAGGGTTTAAGGTGGTTGATGAGTTGTTGTAAGAACGATCTTATCTGAAGAAGTTCAAGTTGTAATTGAGTGAGAGATAGAGGAGACTGAAGTAATGCTGGAATGCATTAGCAGTGAGCTATACTGGATCTAACCAAGTAGTTTGTACTATTAGATAGATCAAACACTTGTTGATTACTCACATCTTTGACAAGTCTGTAGCCCTTAACCGAGTAGGCCCAAAAGCCTTTTGTAAAATCCTCTAACCAGGTGGTTCACCTCTGTGAATCTAAAATCCTCTAGCAAGGTAGTCTTTAATCGAACTTATCTCCTAACAGAGATTGAGATTCCTAACAGGATCTATTCTGGTGAAGAACATTGTAAGACCTTAACCGGTCTGACCTTAACTGGTCTGGTTTCTATTCTGCAGATAGTGACTTGTGAGTTCCATCTCACAGTGGTTTTTCCCAGTTGGATTTCCACGTCAAATATCTTGTGTTATGCTTGTATTGCTTTTGTGGGTGAATGCTTTATTTGCATTTTGGTTTGCATGTGTGTTAACCGGTCTGTCTGTTAAATTGCTTTACCAGTTTATCTTCAGACTATTTAAGTGTTTTAGTGCAATGATTTTTGGAATACTAATTCACCCCCCCTTAGTATTCATCAATTTGAGTGCGATGATGTGGCCTCTGTCATGCCCAAACTTTTGGGCAAAAACACAACAACAATTTTTTTTTTAACTACACTATAATACTTGATGTTCTAAGTTCAAAAGGTGAGATAACTTAATTAGTTTCACTAAGGATAACTCAAGTGTCATGAAGAATGGATTTCTAAAGTGAGCGATAATATATTTAATATAATTAGGGGACTTAGGACCGATTCCCAACTCCTAAGCGGTTTAATAAACATATTAGATTTTAACATACTTAACAATTACGATAATTACCATTATCTAAACTGAATAATTTAATCCTATAAGGTCTACACAACCTTTATAATTAATTAATTCGCCCATATAAATTCTCCAATTATGATTATATTATGTGTTAATATTATTCCCTTAAAGAATTTAATTAACCCCACAACCCATTAATTTAACATTAATATAAATTAATTGTATTAATATTAATTATTGAACTAAGCAAGGGAGTATAAAGTTTCAAATCATCAAATAAATTTTAATCCAATAGTCTACTATCTTATTTAATACAATTTTAATCTTACTTGAACTAAAACTAGTTTCATTGTTTTAATTACTCATTTATTCATTTAAAGTTACTTAATATAAGTCAAGTAATGTCGTTATAACATTAATATTTAATTAGATCTATCAATAGCAAATTGTCTATTTGTTATTTATTATTAATACAATTCCTTGTATTAAATATTAATTAAATAAATTAACAAGGGTATTCATTTCCCCACATTAATATTGCTCAAATATATATATGTGTACACACACACACACAAACAAATATATATATATATATAACTTATAATTTAACTTGATTTAAGAATCCCTTTTAAAACATGCCCTAACTTTAAGTTAGGGCATTTTTTTCTTTATAACTCTTATTGCCCTCACCCTAGGGTCTCGTATTGCTAACTTTACATTTTGCAGGGTTGAAGAGCCATGGAGGATGGCAGTGGAACTGAGCAAGGTGGTGGTCCATTTGTTGCTGAGCAAGGGCGTGAGGGGAGGCCATGCTCTTGGGGCACAGGGCACATAGGGAGGCCGAAGCCATCCCTGTAGGTCGCGACCCACAGTGGCGGCCAAAGTCGTCCCTGCGAGTTGCGGCCCATAATGCGGTTGAAGCCGCCCCTGTGGGTCGTGACCTGTAGTGACGGTCGAAGCCATCCCTGCAGATCGCGTCCCACAATGCGATCGAGCCACCCCTGTGGGTGGCTTTGCGACCCACAGTGCGACCGAAGCTGCCTTGTGGGTCACGACCCATAGTGGCCTCTCGAGGCAGTCGGGGAAACTCTCAATTTATTTATTTTTATAGGTTTTTTTTTAATTTAATATGTATATAGATAGATATATACACACACACACACATCTGTGTATATTTATATAAACAGATAAAATGCATATATTTTTATTATTGTGTCTTCACAATGAATTTGCAAATCAAATATTTTAACAACATTTATTAATCTTCAAGTAATATATACATATATATATATATATATGTATAGATATATATACATATATCTATATACATATATCTATATACATATACATATATACATACATATATATATATATACATATATACATACATATATATATATATATATATATATATATATATATATATTCATGCTCAAAAATACACTCACTGTATTTTTTTCCAGAGATAGTTAAATACATCATTTAGTTTATATATGTTTTTCTTTTAACAACAACTTTAGTTTATAGGCAAGCATTATATATATTTGTAGCAAATACATTTACTGTGAGCAGGTTTATTTTATTTATCAACATTAGCATTTCTTTACTTACACACACACACACACACACACACACACACACACACACACACACACACACACACACACACACACACACACACACACACATTTATATATATATAGACACATTTTTCTTTTACTGTGTCATTTCCAGATTGATGTTTTATAACAACATTGAAATACATTACATGTAATTGTAGCGTCGTAAAATTGTGACACTTGCAATTTTGACTGCATTTGGGTCTTCACAATGGTGGCACAACGTTAAACCTGAATGGAGACCCCGAAACTTGTTTACGACATCAAAAACTGCATCTTTCTGCACCTTGGCCTGATCCTCCTTGCACCCTGCTGTCCCGGGAGGTGGGACCATGGCGCCCAGCGCCCTGGTCCCTGGCCCTATTTTGGGCCCGGTCTCTTATTGGGCATCGGGTCTTTAAGTTTGCAATTTGGAAAATAATGCTCCTAGGTTGGCCTAAGGTCGGAAAAATTAGTCTCCTAACCCTAATTGACAAGTATATAAACTACATTTCCCCTCCCAAAAAAAAGAGGAAAAAGATATGTGTGCAAGACGCGGAAGCAATATTCAAACATTCAAACATTCAAGCATTCAAGCATTCCTTCAAGCAATTGAGCATTCTAAGTCTCCATTCAAGGCTAGGTGTTGCATTCAAGACAAGGATTCAACCATTGAAGAGGAGATCACTTACAACATACAACATACAACATACAATATCATTACACCTTCGCATGTAAGAATACAAACATTCTTACAACAAGGTATCAGTACTTGATTACATTACAAACACTTACATTTACAACATTCTCATTTCTTGGTTAATTCCAAAATTGGGGTTTGACCTAAAGGAAAACCCCTAATCCCTAACCCCCCAATCATCCTCTCTTTTCTGTGTGTAGGTTGTAGGTACGCGACTGTAATTGAAGATCTGGAATCCTTGTGCAGAGATGAACAAATCCCCCTTCGTTTCATGGATTTTTTGAAGGACCGTGTGCACTCTGGGCACCATCGTCCCATCAACTTTCGCTCAAACTTGCAGGACAACATCATCTCGACATTTTACTACTAATTTCAGGTCCGTAGCTTCATCCCGTGTCCCTATCTCCGTCTACAATCGAATCTTTCTTACTTTTACATACACTCCTAGTTCAATCCTTCTATCTACATTCTTTATAAAAGAGGGTATCCTTGCTGTCACAACCCTTGAAACTCATTTAGAATTCAATCTTGCATTGTGTGGGATTGGATCTTGTGAGTTTCAACCCCTCTTTTGAATGTAAAGTCTCTCCTAAGTGAAAACCGTCAATCCTAGTGACCTCCTTTCTCTCTCCTTGGAGTGGGGGAACACCTAGGGTTCGATTTTCCACTTTACAGTAATGCATTTATACATTCATATAAGCCAAACTATTTATATTCTTAGAAATATATCCACTAAAATGTTTTAAAACTACTTTATTTACAGCATTGATATTTTTTTTTTGTTTAAATACTAACCACCAATGTAACTGAATGCAAATAAAAGAATATTCACAAGTTTAAACATATGAAATATATTTTTTGTGATTTCTTTCTTTCTTAACTAGGAATCAACAAGCAAAGGAAATACCATTGAATATAATGAAATAAAAACATTTCCCTTTTCTGTTTTTAAATCAGAAACTAACCTTAATTATCATGTATGTTTAACCTTTTCCATTCATTGACAAAAATAAATAACCAACAATCATAATGCCCTTTTTCAACAACATATAGGAATAATATTTGAATGCTTCTTTGATTTCAAAGTAATGAATAAACAACAAGTGATAATACAACTTGTTTTTTTTTCTATATCCACTTTACAATAATAATAAAATTACAACTATCAAGCCTCTCTTTTGTTTACAAGAATAAGGAGCTTTGTTACAATATTTCTTTTTCAAAATTCCAAATAAATATAATAGGAGACTTGCAAATGAACCTGAATTTCCTCCATCCTTTAACCCAAATATGAACCTACAAATAAAACTTATAGGTTGTGACCATAGAGGCTCACCTCCCAACCTAGGCTTACAAGAAGCCACCCCCAAGCTAGGAGAACCAAGGCTAAACGGGTTACAAACAAGCTCAACAATACATGCAAGAAAGACTTATACAATACATAAACTCCCAACCCAAGGATTCACATTGTCACTATGTGACTAACTTTGTGGGGTGAAAGTGGACCAAGCACCTAGAGGAGATCTGCAAGAAAGAGGAACAAATGCCTTCACAAGGCTACCAAAATACAACCAACTCAAGGTCACATACTTGACCCAAAAACTTCCCTTATGTCCCCCATGTCTTACAAACCCAAATCTCCCCTTATGAGCCCCTTTTGCATAAGCATAAAACAATGTAGCCTGGGTCCCATTACCCATTGTGTATGTCTCTCTTACAAGAAGAGAGTCTCCACAGTCTTAGGCTATCAAGCAACTCTTCACCCCAAGGCTACTCTTCCCTCCCAATGCTGAGTGTGGCCTTGAAACACCCATAACACAAGAAAATCACAAAAATCACAATGATAATCACAAAGAAGGATCTCAACAACCAACACCACAAATCACATATACAACAAAAGCAAATACAAAAGCAATTTTCCTTCACATATAACAATGGTAATCAAAATGCATGGAAGCACACTACCAACCTTTGATCCTACAAATGGTATGAGGGATGGTTGTAGAAGAGTTGCCCAATCCACTAGTATTTTCTTCCCAAAAACTAAAAATGCATCTCCTATCCCAAATTTTCAAAAACAACTCTAAGTCTCCAAGATTGGAGAGTGGGTGATTAAGATCCTAAGTTTGAATCCCTTCCTTAAGTAGGCTCTCCTCACACTTTCCAACTTCCTTGGAAAGGATGTGAGACCTCATAAGTTGGTCTTCCCAACCTCTTACATGGTTTCTAAAAATGGAAACTAAAAAAGGTAAGAGAAAGTGGGGAAGAGTAACTATCACTCAAATGGAAGGTTATCTAACCAAGGAGAAATCCTCAAAAGTTGATTTTTCGTCCATCTTGGAAAACCCACTTTTGAGGTGACTTGACACTCATATGTGAATGGTCACATAGCTAAAATTGACCTTTACCCATAGGTATATCATATGAGCCTTCAAAAGTGCTCTAAACCTAACCTTAGGAGTTAGTTTGACCCTCCATAAACCCACCTAAAGTTTATCTACGGGCCAAATTTGAGTTGACCATTCCAATGGTTCTCTAACGAAGACTCTATTGGGACCACAACAAGATATTTGAATAATGCATTGGTTACACATATTCCCTTTAAAGGACATGTCATTGCCAACTCACATCACAACACAAGTGTCAAGTGACACCATAAAATACACATCACTTAAATACGCTTGGCATGTCCTTTTTTGGAATTATCAAAATTAACAAATACAAATTGAACACACATTCAAGCATTCACATTTACGAATATAAACACATGACATACAAGGTGTTGTCTCTCCAAATAGACAACCCTTGGCTTTACTAACGCACATAGCTTTAGTTTGATTCTCCGAATAGTTTCCATGGTCACATGGATTAGTTTTCCTGCACATCTCACTTTGCAAATTAGTAATCTCAAATAATTACATGCAATATTAATCTATGAAAAGAGTACAAATAAGACACTTTGCATACAATTTAAATCATAACAATCAAATTATCAATTATCCAATAGAATCCACATGAAATAATTTACTCAATGGCATCATCATAATCATCATGAAATTCAATCATTCATAAGGCATGCATCTATGTTTTCTAACATCATAAATGAAGTACTGCAAATCAAAAATAGATGACATACATCATATCAATGTTATCCAATCACTAGATCATATAGAATCTATATCCATAATGTATCAAAATAAAGTATCAATAATAGGTCCAACATAAAAAATAACTGCAATGCTATGACAGCTCGGGGTAGGGCCTCACAACCTCTCCTATTCATCATTAAGTTCACAAATCACTATTTTTTCTGATGTCCATGTCATGATGAAGGACTATAGTGACATATGTCAATGCTCTATTGAAATGTATTCTCCCTTCGTAGTGCAACTTTACTAGTTGCCTTTTCAATTTTTTGGTGTTGTCCTACTTGTGCACTATAAATTGATCCAATATTTCATAATAGAGAAACAACCCAAATTTAATGTTCTTTACCATTACAACTGAGATATCTCAAGTGGGTACATGCACCAATATGGTGAAAATAAAGTGGCCACTAGCAAAAAAAATGCTAAAATGGATGAAGCATGTGCGTGTTTTTCATAAATTCAAAAATTGCATACGTGTTAAGGCTTAGAAAATTCGAGCCAAACTAGGTACATGTTCTTTGAATTAAAAATGTGTATGTGTGTTAGTTAAAATAAAAACACGTACATTATTTTATGAGAAAAAAAGTGCACACACGTTATAATATGTACATGTTATGGTAAACAAGAAAAATATGTACGCATTTTGCTGACATTAAGCTATAAAAGGAACATTGCCTTAGATGCTTATTTCTTTGGCCTTCAAGTTTTTTCATCGGAATATATACATAAAATATTTATTTTATGTTATATTTTTATTTGTCTTTTATCTTTCTTATACTCTATTATTTTATGCATATATTGGTAGGATGTTTGAGATCTCTAGGAGTCATGATACAAATTCTAGATTTTAGGAGAACTTATAATTTTTTAGACTTTGTCAAATTTTAGAAATCAGTAGGCTTCTATCATCATTCTCTTATTATCTCTCTATCTCATGCTCTTTGTCTCCCCCAAGCTTTATACCTATATATTTTCTTATCTCTCACCTTCTCCTCTCTTTCTACCTCTCTCTATCTCACTCTCTTCTCTCCCCAAACTCTAGATCTTATAATTTCTCGGACATTAAAATTTTAATAATCACTTGGATCCTCTTATCATTATCCACCTATCTCTATTTCACTCTCTTTATCTCCCTTTATCTCTATACCTATCCATCTTCCTATCACTCTCCCTTTCCCCTTCTCTCCCCCATCTCTCTATCTTACTCTCTCCTCTCTCTCAAAGCTTTAAACGAATCTCTCTCAACCTTCTCTATAACTCCCCTCTCTTCTCTACCTACCTTAGACACATTCTTTCCTCTATAGCTCACCTCTCTCCCCCCCTCGTCATCTCTCTTTATCTTCTTCACTCTATCTACCTATCTCTATCTCTTCTCTCCCTCTCCCTACATACACCCTCTCACTCCCTCCCTACCTCTAATTATATACATGCCTCTCTCTCTCTCTCACACACACTCCCTCTCTAATTCTAATTATATGGATACCTCTCTCTCTCTCTCACTCCCTCGCTATCTCTAATACTATACATCTCTCTCTCTCTCTCTCTCTCTCTCTCTCTCTCTCTCTCTCTCTTCCTCCCTGCCTCCTTCCCTCTTCATACTCTCTCTCTAACTACTTGTCTTTATCTACCCTCCCTCACTCCAACTCTCCCATCCACTTCTATCCTATTACCTCTCTCTATCTCTATGCCTCCCTCTCCACTCGTCTCTATATATCTAGGTATATATATAAACAGAGTATAGGGGAAGTGCAGGATAGGTAGGTAGATATAGATAAGTAGAGAGTAAAGGAAAGAGAGAGAGGTAGAGAAATAGGTAGGGAGGGAGATTTATGTAGGTTGAGAAAGAGGCAATAGAGAGGGGAGAGAGGGGAGAGAGGGGAGATTTATAGAAATGGCAAGGGAAGGTTTAGGAGATAGAGAGAAAGATAATAGAGGTCTTGCAAGGAGGGGAGACAGTGATAAGTGGAGAGGGGGGAAATAGATAGATAGAGGTGGAGAGGAATGTGAGAGAGAGAGAGAGGTGGGGAGGGGGAGAGAGAGGTGAGATAGAGAGGAGAGAATGTGTATGAAGTAGGTAGAGAAAAGAGGGAAGATGCATAGTAGAAAGGTGAGCGTTATAGGTTTAGAGATTAGAGAGATGGGAGATAATGTTGGCTTGATGTTGATTATAATGTATTCATCACTTGTTGTCATTGATGAAACACTCTCACACACACATATGATTACATTAACTACCAGTGTAACTTCAATTGGTTTACACTATCGATCGGTATGTTTAAGGTTTATCTCTAACCGATACTTTGTGTCAACTGGTATGTGCTTAAGAGATAACTTGTGGCTACACTAAGTCGGCATCAAAATGAAGATGAAGATGAAGATGGAGATCAAGCGGAAGATTCTAGGATAACGATTCACATGTTTTGTTCCAACCGGTATTGACTGTTCTAACCGATATTTGTTTTTGTGATGAGTTACCAACACCGATTTTTTGGCGATCATTTTTGTGATGAGTTTTGATCACTTGTCTAGATACATTGCACCTAGGAAATTGTGTTTTGATTTCCTTAGGCCGACATAAGATTTGAATGTCTCTTTAAAGACATCTTAGTGAAGCATTTTGTAGAGGAGATTTATGCAAATACTAATATGCATCAAGAGTGAAAGGCTTTGTTGAAGAGTGATAAGTGTTAAGATGAAGAGCAGTGTTGAATGTACTTAGAAGGTGCTGATCAAGCAAGTATTGTGCTACTCAGAATATATCAAACCATTCTTGTTGTTTTCTAATCATTACAACATAATCAAATCCCCTAACCGGGTAAGCTCTAACAAGCTTCATTGTACAAATCCTCTAACAAGGTGATCCATTAGTTTGGATTCTCAAATCCTCCCATGAGGTTACTCTTAACAGGGTATAAGCTTCTAATAAAACTTTGGGATCTCTAACAAGATTCGCTCCTAGCAGAGCACTTTGTAGACCTTAACTGGTCAGTTATTTATTATTGCAGATAGTTAACTTGTGAGTTCCATCTCACCATGGTTTTTACCTATTTGGGTTTTCCACGTATAATCACTTGTGTTATGGTGGATGCTTTACTTTTTGTGGATGTTGTTATATCATTTTGGACAGCATTTATTTTGTTTAAATGCTTGGTTAAGTTCATCTACCGGTTAGTGTTTGAAGTAGTGTTTTATTTGGTGTCACTGATTCACCCCCCTCTCAGTGCTTTCCAAGTCCATTCAGATAATAATATAGAGAAATGGGGGAGGGAGATAGAGAGAAATAGGTCTAGAGATCGAGGGAGACAAAGAGTGTGAAATAGAGAGAGATAGAGAGAGAATGATAATAGGAGCTTAGTGATTATTGAAATTTTCTTGTTTGAAATAGATTTGGAGATTGGGGAGAGAGAAGAGAGTGGGATAGAGATAGGTAGAGATGAATGAAATGGAGAGAGATAGGGAAATTGATAGGTCTAGAGCTTGGGGAGATAAAGAGCATGAGATAAAGAGGTAGCAAGAGAATGATGATAGGGGCCTACTAATTACTAAAATCTGGCTAAGCCTAAAAATTATAAGATCTCCTAAAATCTAGAATCTTTACTATGACTCCTAGAGATCTAAAACCATTTTTAAACATCTTGCCAATCTACACCCTTATACTTATACTTAAATGTTATAAGAAAGATAAAAGACAAAGAGAAAATATAACTTATGCTTAAATGCTATATTTTATGTATATATCTGATGAAAAAAATAATGGAAGGCCAACGGAATTTGCATCTAAGGCCATGTTTCTTTTCTAGCTTAATGCCAGCAAAACGTGTACGTGTTTTTCTTGTTTACCATAACATGTACCCATTACAACATGTGCATGTTTTTTTCTAATAAAAGCATGTACACATGTTTTTTTTATAAAATAATGCATACACATTCTTAATTCAAATAACACGTATGTGTTTTGCCTCGTACTTAGCCTTGGATGACAAGCCTTAGGCTTGTGAGCTTCATTTCCCTCATTTTTACATGTTTTCTTCTTCCGATGTGGTTTCTCAACTTCCTCATCATCAGGTTTACATTTTATCAAGTGGGTATTTGCAAAATTACCACCATAATTTTTTAACTGTATTATTTTTTAAAAGATTTGAACAAAATTTACATATTAGTTCAAATTTCTTTTACCAATGTGTCCAAAGTTTTCAAAGACATATGTGTACCTTTTTTAAAATAACTTTTGAACTACTTGTCCAAATTTGAAACAAATTATATATTATTGTTCTACACTTCATTCTTTACACCTTTAAAAAAAAAATCATTTTTGATTATTTTGGTGCAATTTATGTGACGTGCACAAATATGTACCTTACTTTGAAGATGAGTCCACTTTGAAGAATCATAAAAAAATACTCAACAAAAAATTACAATTCTAGTGCTCAGTCTTAATTATCTTTCTACCAAAGGGTTTTTCAGATGACACGCACACCAAACACTATGTTATGTTTTGCTAAAAAAATAAGAACACTTTTGTGTGCATGAAATATTTGACCCCCTTAATCTTATTAATTTTTGAAAAAAATTAGTAGTTTGAAAACTAGATTGAAATTTCTACAATTCTTGTTCTTTTAGTATCTTCAAATTTTGAGTGGACAAGTCTCAAATTGCTCCTCCAAGTTCAAGTTTAGCCAATTTTAGGAAAAAAAAAAAAAGAAAAAGTGGCCACTTATACCCCACTTTTTGTTCACCATCTTGGTGCACTTACACAAGTTATTTCAATCTCCAAAAGATTGATATCCTCATCCTCTACCGCCAAGGGCTCTGCTTCCTTTGAGCTACCCTTCTCATTTTTACCTTATTCTATCCCTTCACTCATGGCAAGTTCTAGATAATTCTATTTCCCTTCATTTTGATTCAAGTACTTTTCCTTTTACTCATTATATTTATAAGTTGTGTCTATTGTAGGTATTTTCACGTATGGAACAAATATAGTATCATATCTTGTCTTTTCATCTCTCAAGAAACTTTGGTTTAACAACCAAAGCATAACAAGGACCTTGGTGGTCCCTTACAATTTTCTTCCAAAGATGTTTGTTCAGATGGTGCTACAACATCAGGGCATAAAAATGCTACTAGTTTTCTCATGTAAGCTACAGATGATGTTCGATTTGATAAACCTACTAATAATATTTAGAATTCTATGATTCCCTCCAATATATTAATGTTCATCTTGTTTTGGTCATTAATATTGAGATTATTATAGATGATGTTCTCTATTATTTTGAGTTTGCTTTGATATGCAAATCTGGGTATGTTTTGATGTTCTCTATCATTGAGATTTGTGACATGGTTTAACAACCAAAGGTTAACGGGGTAATAAAACTCAGTTCCCTCATTTTGAGGGCATGAAAGGGCCTTACCATGTCCTTATTATCTTTCATTTTCTCCTCCAATTTGTTATATTGGGTTATGCTAATAGATCAAATCAGAGGGCTCAGACACTAACATGGAGTCATTATGACATTATATTTCTCTTTTACCATCTATTGTCTAATGTAATGCGAACAACAATTAACTATAGTAACTTGAGCTTAAGATATGTGTAGGTAATGAGTAATGAATGCACCATATGAATCCCTACACTAGATGATGATGGGGATGGTGATATATATGTATTATTATTACTTATTTCTCATATAAAACCTTACAATTTCAACGTTCTCATTAGTTGATAGAGTTACAAGTTCCATTCTCATTAGGATTAGTCATGTTTCTCTCACTCATTGAGAAATTTCAATGTGGAAACTAGCCTCCGCCTTTGATTGATTTTGTGCTACCCTTATCATTGGTTGCTAACTTTCACTTTATGTCATTCTTTAAGCTGCCCTCAAAGTTCTTTTGCTTCTTTTCCTTGACTATATTTTTTCTTGAAATTTCTTAATACTCTTATTTTAAAGAACTAATTTCTTTCATCTTTATATGTTAAATTGGGCACACCAATTCATAGGTATAAATAAGGTTTCATTATAACTAAAAACATTTAGTGGAATCCTTGTACACAAAAAAGCCACTTTCAACATGTGAATAAAGAACAAGCTCATCTTTGTTTATTTCATAGTGTAATTACCACTAGGTTGTCACATCTAGTGGAAATCAAATGTATCAAAATATAACACATTATATTTGTTTCAATTTAAGAATTAATTTTAGGATAGGTCTCATGAACTTCATTAAAATCTCTAATGCCAAATATACATGTTTCACTTTAAATTTCTACTATTAATTTAGTTCTTATCCTTATTATGCTTTGTAAAATTTGAAAGTGGTTTTAATGTTTGTGTTAAACTTATTTCTTCTTATAATTCCTTTGTCTTACTACACATAACTTGTGTCTTTTGTTATGAAATACAACTTGATATAAGACAATTGATCTCCCTATATACAATTTAATACCATGTGGTACTTGATAAATACTTGCATTCACAATCAGAACCTTTATTCTATAGATATACTCTAGTAGGAAAATAATAACACCTGTGAGTGAATGAACCTTACCTCCCCCCAAAAGTTAAAACTCTAGCTATAAAAGAAGAAATAATTAATTATTGATGATTCAATTGTTGAATGGTAGATGGCATTTATGCTCCATCTAGCACCCATGTATATCAACTTTATTCGAATATGATTATTTAATTTTGATACTTTATCTCAAATTAGCAAGCAATATACATTTTTTTAAAACCTCTTAAAATTCTAGGCTTCTTTATTGACCCAATGCTACTTTAACATTTATAAGGAATTTTATATAGTTTATATGTTTAGTATCACATCTAAACATATTTTTGCACCCAAATGTCATTGATCAAACACACCATTTACACCAAATCAAAAGGTGCCAAAACTCATTTTTGCATATATGTATACACATATGTATGTATATATGTATATATATGTACACACACACAAACACACACACACACACACACATATATAGATACATATATACATATATACATACATATATACATACATACATATAGATATACATATACATATACATAAACATATACATAAACATATACATATACATATACATATACATATACATATACATATACATATACATATAGACATACATATACATATAGACATATAGACATACATATATACATACATATACATATACATATATGTATATGTATATGTATGTATATATGTATATGTATATGTATATGTATGTATATATGTATGTCTATATGTATATATGTATATGTATGTCTATATGTATATATGTATATAGGTATATGTATATGTATATGTATATATGTATATGTATATGTATATGTATATATGTATATGTATATGTATATACATACATATGTATATACACACACATACATACATACATACATACATATAATGTTTGTATATACATATATACAAAAATGAGTTTTGGTACCTTTTGATTTGGTGTGAATGGTGTGTATATGTATGTATATATATATGTATATGTATATGTATGTATGTATGTATATATGTATATATATATATACATATATACATACATACATACATATACATATATACATACATACATACATATATATATATACATATATACATACATATATACATATATGTACACACACACACACACACACACACACACACACATATATATATGTATATGTATGTATGTGTATATATATGTGTATATATGTATATATATGTATACACACCCCGCTTCTCGAAACCCAAAAATCTTATTGGCTTTATGGTGCAGGAGCACCTCATCCCTTCAAGGGTCTATATGTGGGGCATGATTTAGTTTGTTTTTGTTTTGTTCAAATAAGGTCTATTTAGACCCAACATGATGTAATAAGGCCAATAATGCCAATAAAATATAAAGGTTGAGTCAGTTGAGTCTTATGTCCTGAAAATTGTCAAATTGCTCACATAGGGCCTAGTGGTCAAAAAAAGTCAAAATGGAAATAATAAAGTTGTGGGGAGTATTTTGTGTCATTTTTAATGATTAGAACATGTTGTTTAACCTATTTGGGGTATTGGATGATCAATAAGTACAATAAACCAAAAGCTGTCAAAAAGCAAGAAATAATGTCAATGCAACTTTTCAAAGTTGCTTGACAACATTTGCAAAAAGGTTGTTTTTGGGTGGTTATAGTTGGTTGGTCGGTTGGGAATCCTTATAATTATATAAATATGGTGAAAACACTCCTCAAAAAGATGTAATTCTGGGAATTGAAGTCTTTGGCAATAATAGTAAGTGGTTTCCTTGCACATTCTGTGTTTTTCCTGAACTTTCCTCACATTCAGTCTGCAATTTGTTAGTTTTCACCATTGCTATGCATTGCAGGTTCATTAAAATGGTTTGAGGGTTTAAGAAAAGTAAGTTACCTTTCATTTCCTTCAGGTTTCATGTCATTTGGTGTTGTTTTGGCAAAGATACAATAAGTTCTCTCAAAATTGTCAAAACCCAGAACTAGGGCAAACCGAGACAAAGATAATTCTATATCTTTTTGTTTCTGGTTGATCAAGCCACACAAATTGGTGTAAATATGTAATATTATGTAAATTATCATACCATTATTGTTGCAGGGTTCCATGATAGGTTTTGCACATGGTTTGAGGCATGAAGGTGACTGGAAACTTGCCTCAGGAAGGTTTGACTATCACAAGAAAAATATAGTCCTGATATAGGGTCAATATCTCAAAACTTAACCATTGGATCTTTCTTATTTTTTGATATATTATTCATACCCTAGTTTTATAGAGTCCTACAAGAGGGATCTGCAAAATATTTCCAATTGAAAAAGTTATTCATCTATGAGTGAGTGTGTGTCAAAGAGGCCAGTAAGTTCTTGTTTAACAATAACCTTTTGTACATGTTGAGGGTTGGATCAGAGTACATGGTGTTTGATAATTAAGGGTTGGTAGGAGTGTTGAGAGGGTGTGTGAAAGTCTCAAGGCCTTGTAGAAATTGATGGTAGCCTTCAAACAAACTTAAACTCCCTTTGGTTTATGACTGTCCTCAATGCCAAGAAACCTATCCTAGTTGGTCTAGAAGGTATGATTGAGTTCATAGGCAAGAGCAATATGTGTGGAGTTTTATTAAATATTATGGAAAAACTTCATAAGGGGAAGTGTTTAATCATTGTGAAACCTCAAAAATGTGAAGTAGATTCCTAAAAGGTGTAGGGCTTGTGTGTGTGGGTGTGGATTCTCTGCATCACTTTATCTGCTACTTCTTTTAAGCTCAAGTCCACACACACACACACAATTTACTCACAACTTGAGAACTTTGTAATTCCATATTTTGATGCTTATCTGGGTTCTCTCACTTTTATGTGCGTGTGTTGGTGTTGTAAGAAATAAATTTCAACCGTTAGTCTCTGAAAATTTGCAGGTACGAAGGGAAGCTTGTGAAGCAAGTGGTGAAGGATGTTCTTTAGACACTAGATGTGGCCAAATGAAGGTATGCATTTTATTACATTTTTTCTTTGAATATAAATGAATTGCAATAAAAACTAAAATTGATGGGTGTGATTGTATTTCTTTCACTTCTCTCTAACAAATGTTATTCAAAAATTTATTTTGTGTGAAAGATAGGCTGCAAATTGACAGTATGTTGCAGGCAAGAACGTTGCATGTTGCTCTTGGAATAGCTGGGTTTTAGCCCACTCTCCCAATAATGGGTGTCGAACAATTTTTCAAAATTATAGTAGGAGAATGCTTAGGAGTGACATTGATCATTTCTTTAAAGTGTATTGACCTAATAGCATTGTAACATGTACAAATATAATGTTTAATAAAAAAAATTATTGGAAGGGGCTAAAAAATCCTTTTTAAGACCTAAGGAAATAGAAAGTGGCCATGGTTATTCCTTGAGGTCGTGTGTTTGTCACACAACTTAAAGAATGGTCGATAGGCCAACGCCATTCTTTAAGATCTTTATCTCATTTTCTTTGCATCTTTTAATAATCTTGATTAATTTAATTTTAATTTAAATATTTAATAGTTTTGATCTCAACATTAAAGTTATTAAACACAAATTTGAAAATAAATTTGAAAACACAAATATGAATTACAACACAAATCCCCCTTCAAAGTTCACAATGGATAATCATAAATTACCCATAACCATGCCACTATAATTAACATATGTGCTCATCACCAAAGACATTGCCTTATTCGATCAGTACATATTAACATTATATGTAAATTGCATAACAAATTGCTTTTAAAGCATTAATAATTTATAATTTTTATTAATACATCACCACAAATCATAAAATATGGCCACTTGACATTTAATCTAGTTATAATCGTCACATTTAAAGATAAATAAAATATAATGTATGTGTTATGTTGTGTTGTGTTGTGTTGTGTTGTGTTGTGTGGTGTTGTTTTGTGTGGTGTGGTGTTGTGTTGTATTGTGTCATTTTGTGGTTGTCTTAGGTCAATTAGGGGAGGCCATGCAAGCTCCCACCTTCACGTAGTCGACCTTATTAGTAGAGAATGTTTGAATAAAATATTGTTGAAGCTAAGAGAAGATTATGTGTAAAGATTCTCATTTGAAATAAGCAATATTTTATATATTTAAGATAGTTCATATTACAATTTTAAATTAAAGAAATTTGTAATATCAAAGGTGACCTAAAAATAATTTTACTTTTGCATTATAATTTTAATATAATAATTCTCTTTAAGAATTTAGATTTTGTCTAGAACCTTAAAAGGAGACAAAAATATATTTTAAAGACTATAAGACTATATTATTATATTATTTATTTTTGTTGGTCAAAGCAAAAATAGATACACTACAAATAATTGCAGTCCAATGGGGCTGCACTAGGAAAAAAAAGAAAAGAAAATACATCCAACTAAGCCTACACAACAAAGTCAACAAGACTCTAACATGTAAATAAATACACGGCTATATGATAACCAACTATATATAGCTGAACCAAAACTCGTGAACTTATTACATTTAAAATCTGAACATGTCTTGTAGTTGTCTAGCACATTTGATGTCACCTTCTTTAAGTTGCAAAAACTAGCACTTTATCTCATGTGTATGTCTGTTGTATGTTTTCTTCAACTGCGAACATAAAAAGACAAAATGAAACATAATGTCACAGTAAAAATTTAAATATCCACTTCCTAATGCAAAATGTGATCAGAAAACATTGTAGAACATCTACTTTTCCAAATGTGCAACAAAATACACTCCCTCATAAAATCAACAATCATATTCTTATGTAGTCTCAAGCCAAAAAGTGCCTCTTTCCACCGTACAGAAAAACCAAAAATAGAAGGAAAGTGATTAAATATGATATTCCATTTCTTGTAGTTAGGAAATCGGAAATCATCAAAGCAAGTAATATTAATAATAGCTCAATCACAAAAACTAAAATGCAGTGATAACAATCCTAAAAACATTCAATGAAAACATGAAGACACGACATTCTAAATGAAATCTAAGCAAACCAAATGCAGATGTCTCCTTCATGCGGCTCCATTGTCCTTCTTTCTTCTCCAAATATCTTTGTTGTGGATCTCACCTACTAGTGCATGATCATGATATGAAAGCAAGTAGACAAGATGATTGCTCAAGAGTACTCAAAGTGTGATTGATTCGACAAAATAATTCAAAACAAGTGATTATTAGATTGAGATTGAAGAAATTCATCCAATTTATAGATAAATTGGAGAAATGATCAAATTAGCATGATAATGATTCGAATGGAAATTCAAATCAAGAATAGCAAAATTATGACATGTGTATGACAAATTCCTATGCAAGGATTTTATGACAATTTATGACAAATTGCTATGCAAGGATTGATTGATTGTCAATTATGACAAATTATGACAAATTTCTATGTCATTCCCATGAAGTTAGGAGAAAAATAGGAGAGAAATGAAATTAGGAATTTAGAAAATTAGAAAATTAGAAAAATAGAGGAAATTAGGAATTAGAAATTAGAAATTGATGGAAATTAGGAAATTAGGAATTAGGTAAATTAATTAATAATTTGTCATTTATTAATTAATTCACAAAAAGAGGAATAATTAGCCAATTAAATGAACATTTAATTGCGATGAGAAGACTTAGGATAAATAAATAATTTATTAATCCTAGAGAGAGAAATGACAAACAAGGTTAAATGATTAAATCATAAAACCCTAAAAGATGAATTAACAATGCAAGAACGACAATTAGGTCTTGATGAAAGATAATTGATGTTGATTCGATTATGATCATGATTCTGACTGACAAAGGCCAATGCTAATAAATGATTTGATTGATAAAGGCCCCAATTGACGAGGAACAATGACTAATTGATCCAAATTGACATAATTGAGACAGACAACGATCGATGGCAAATTAATCGCAAAATGACAAGATTGACAAGAGGACAAGAATTGATGACAAAATAAACCGCAAGACGACAAGATTGAAAAATGACAACGATCAATGACAAATTGATCGCAAAATGACAAGATTGATAGAGGACAAAACCCTAATTAGGATTGACGATGTCCAAAATGATGACAAATGACTACGCACATTGATGCGACAGGATAAAATCGATCAAAATCATGATTCAAGATTGTTGTCGACAAGACCAAATTTGAGAGTGAGACGAATGAAGAATGCAGAAGAAAGACTTGATGCTTGCAAATGATAAAGACCAAGTGCGAATCATAGGAGAAATGTTAATGCGACGCAAAAACCTAAAATGAGGCAATGCGCAAATGTTAAAGTACGATTCCGCAAGCGTTGACCATTTTTAGGTGTCTACATTTTGCCCCTCTTTGAGACAATGCGATTTTAAGCGTTGTTTCAAAGAACAATAATGAAAATGCCCCAGACAATGACAATGACATATGCATGCCCCCTCGAGGAATTGGTCGGAAATATCCACAAAAGAGGCCAATTGATCGATAAAAATGATAGGATCGAACGGACTGACAATCGGATATTGGATGCATGAAGGACAAGCAATTAAAGACGCAAAAGACCATGACCAACATAAGATGGAGAGGGTGCACATCCATCTATGCACTGACAAAGATCTATAAATGAGACCAAGAGGTTGAAAAGAGCTCATTTGCACTAGCCAAAGAGGAGAATTTGTTGCTCTAGACAAGGACATTTGCAGAGAGATGGCGAACATTCCAATGGCGGATCACCTCGGATAACATGTACGCACTTACAGATGACTGGACGATGCGGGAGCAGCAGTATGTATCTCAAAAACCCATGTTTTCAATTTTATGAATTTGACTTGCTTGCGGGACATTGCGGGGCCCACAGGAAATGCAGAAAATGACTTATGCGCTTGTGTAGGGTGAATCCTGTGCTTGTGTGAGGTATACTGCGCTTGTGTAGGGTACATAGGTGTAGGTTACATGACACAGGCGCAGGTTCCTTGACACAGGCACAGTTGTGCATTGGGAACTCAATTTTGGTCCAAAACGACATGCGAATGATCTGAAAAGGGGGGATAAGGGTAGGATAAGTCATAATAGATGAAAAACACCCTGATGTGGACATGAAAATGAGGAAATGCAAACCATAGGAGAAAACCCTAAAACTGACAAAATGTGCCCCAATTGTGATGCAGAGTTGACAGTATCCGTTGATCACGCGGGAGAACCGACCTGACTGCTTAATGTTACGACATAGACTCAGGAGCACGGATAGAGATACACTAGCAGGACTTGGGATATACTATGTCACATTCATGCCTAAGATTAGGGCAAACACAGGACTGCTTATCACATTGGCAGAGCGATGGCATTCAGAGACTTCCTCATTCCATTTGGCGACTGGAGAGGTGACTGTGACACTAGAGGATGTATGGTGTATCCTCCGCATTCCGATTCATGGAGAGATGATAGAGTATGACCCAGTGATAGGGAGAGACGCATTGTGCAGATTATTTGAGTGCGACGCAGATGATCTGGATATCGTAGAGAGGGAGATTGGCTGGGAGACTATGGCATCAGAGTATGATCAACGATATGTGGTGATAGCCGTGGTGATAGCATGTCTACTAGCAGGAGACAGATGAGGACATGGATTCCCTATTGGATGGGGAAGAGTACTAGAACGGATGGCGACAGAGGGGACGGTGTATGCATGGGGACCATGTGTACTGGCTATGCTATATTTTCAATTGCATCAGATAGCATATCAGGGAGTGCAGACTTTGAGCTGTGGAGTCACATTGCTACAGGTATGGGCATTCGAGAACATAGCCATATGTCGACCGATTGCAGAGAGACAGGTAGTACCACACCGACCATATGTGTACTACTATGGGGGAGCACTGAGACAGGGTCCTTTTGGATACATATTGTACTGGCGACATGAGCTAGACAGATTGAGAGAGTTCACATGGAGGCCATATCGTGATTGCCCGGGATGGTCAGATGATAGTGAGGAGCTACCTTATTGTAGACAAGAGAGGTACCTGATTGGGCAACCAATGAATCGCCAGAGAGTGATTGAGTTGTACTTGCCAGAGAGAGTCAGACGACAGTTTGGAGAGAGGCAGGATGTACCTAGGAGGACTGCACACTTTGCCCAATCTCACAGAGAGACGAGTCAGTGGGGGAGTATGATCCAGCCACACATAGCATATGCTGACTTCTCACAGCTACAACAGAGATAGTGGGATTGGAGATCAGATGTAGCGAACGCCAGGATGACAGAGGAGTATGAGAGATGGTTTGCACGACTATGGCCAGTGCCATTGACAGATCTAGATATTCCAGTACTGAGGTGACAGGAGGACTTCTCACTCACAGGAGAGGAGGAGGGAGATGATGAGGACGAGGAGGATGAGGGTGGTGATGAGGATGAGGTGGATGACGAGGATGGAGATGAGGAGGGGGATGACGAGGACAGAGGTGAGGATGGGGATGACGAGCCGGAGGCATGGCAGGATATACCCATAGAGCTAGAGACAGCTAGCATAGAGGAGATGGAGATGTGCAGGGCTACCATAGCGAGTCAGCATGATCATATTGTGACTTTAGAGAGAGAGCATGAGCAGTTCAGAGTGGAGATAGCCAGACTCACAGCGGCTCGAGATGCAGCAATAGCTCAGGCACAGCGAGAAGAACAGAGAGTCACTAAGTATATTGGGTCGATTCGGGATGCCAGTGCACGCAAGATGGCATAGATGTTGGTAGAGACCGGAGAGGAGATACGCCATTGGAGGACACTATATGAGAGCGCAGTCCCACCAGAGCAGAGAGCAGCATCATATCCGACACGATCGAGGACAGAGAGTAGGGCTCGCTCTTGGAGGTCATTGAGCAGCATTGGGGTGAGTGGACCTATGAGACCACCACAACCAGGACTAGGAGGGACATCATCCGCGAGACATGGCAGGGATGAGGAGGACAGAGGGAGCACCCAGTGACAGAGGCATATGCTCCTTATGACAGACAGTGGGTATTTATGTAGTTTGACATTTTGTAGTCAACCTGCGGGCCATACTTAGGACAGACAGTCCAATTTTGTACTTCGATATTATTGTGACATATGATATGATATGCATTGATATGATGGGATGCAATATGTTATGACTTATGTTATTTTCCATGTATGGATGACTTATGCACTGTTTATATACCATTGTAGAACATGTATGAATGTATATTTTTTATGTGTTTTTGATGCATTTATAATATGAAATGGATAAGATGCTTGATGTGATGCTTGATGTAATGCAAATGTACTAACCGAATGGATGCAGGATGTAGCATATGTTTTTGGGGAAATCAGAGCACTAGACCGAACTGACTATTCGAACGGATGGAAGAAATGTTAGTAAGAAGAAATGAAACAGAGGATAGTTAGAGATGAAGAAAAACTTGCTTTCAATAATGTACTTTGTAGGTGAGAACCTTTATTTTAATGTAGCAAAATGGATGCGTAGCATCATGGCATTGAAGGCCAGAGCTGAAATGCAACCCTTTTGGCAAAAGACAGACACATTGCAGACAAACAACAATCACAACCAAAAAATAAAAGGACCATGAACCATCCCGGTCACTCTAAATCACTCAGTGACATCATCGAGGAACATAGGAACATGATCGAAAATAAATCAATAAATGATAAGACTCGCTAATTCCAACAAGTCAAACAAACATCTTGATCTTCATTGTCAAAAGTTGAAAGTGCTGATAGGACGATCATGCTGTCTGGTTTCAGGGAATGCGGTACCCCGTCTAAGACAGGACACAGTCTGGTTTCGAGTATACCACACCCTGTATAAGACCCATGATATTAGTGACAAGGACAAATGATTTTGAGGTTGATTGATATGACAATTTTGATCAGTTGGAATGTCTGGTTTGATTGAAAAAGGTCATCTGTTTATGCATGATTTCATTAAAGCACAATGTTCGATTGATTGTCGTTGGATGTATGCTCAGCGATCTGTCTATGCACAAAGGGGATATTTATTGCAAAATGCTTTTCAAGTTTTTACAATTTTTTTGTGTTCATTTTTTTCAAGACTTTATTTGATTTTTAGGAATTTTTTTAGGACATTTTTTTAATTTTTAGGGATTTTTTTCAGGACATTTTTTTTCAATTTTTTTATGATTTATTCAGGACATTTTTGGATTTTTATGATTTTTTCAGGACATTTTTGGATGCAAAAGTTCTAGTGATTGATCATGACAAGGGGAACGCACCTAATGTGCATCGGAAAGACATATAAAGCGATGGGCCTCTTCGACATTTGGAATAAGACATTGGGTCAAGACGAAGATAGACATGATAAACCAGCCAAGAGAAAGCATAGCTAGAGGTCATGACAGATGACAGAGCAATAATCTCATTACTCATGGTGCTTGATTGCCAGGTTTTCACCATGGTACTTGCCCAAAGCGCCTGTTTGCCAGGTTTTCACTAGAGGGCGAATCATTTTTCTTTACTCTTTTGCTCTTTTTTTCACTTTTTTTGTATTTTGCTTTTTTCACTTTTTTTGTATTTTTTTGCTTTTTTCACTTTTTTTGTATTTTTTTGCTTTTTTCACTTTTTTTGTATTTTTTTGCTTTTTCCATTTCTTTTGTATTTTTTCAGGATCATATTTGAAGAATTGCTGATAGAAAATTATGCCCAGTACTTGCGAAGATGCATGCTGTTTACAGAATCAGACAGAGGTTCACCTTCTAGGGTAGCAAGCTGATATGCCCCCGAGCCATATGCTGCAGTTACTATGAAAGGCCCAACCCAATTAGGTTCAAACTTTCCTTTGATGATGTTAGTAGATTGTGCATTCTTAGGGTTTGCCTTTAAAACCAAATCTCCCACTTCGAAGTGTCGCCCTTTGACCTTCTTATTATAAGAGTGACGAAGACGGTTTTGATATGCTTGCAAATGTGTCAGGGCTGTCTGACGTTTCTCATCTAACATTTGAAGTTGGTGCAACCAAGAGACTCTATGTGTCTCATCATCAATCAGGTGTTGCAAGGAAACACGCAAGGAAGGAATCTCCACTTCCAAGGGTAAAATGGCTTCCGCACCATACACCAAGGAATAAGGTGTTGCGCTAGTAGGTGTGCGGATAGAAGTGCGATAGGCCCATAGTGCTGGATTCAACTGAACATGCCAATCTCAACCAACATCATTGACAACCTTTTTCAGGATCTTGATAATGGTTTTATTTGATGCTTCGGCTTGACCATTCCCCTGTGGATAGTATGGACTAGAGAAATGGTGTTGGATATGAAACTTTTCACAGAGTTCCTTGACATCTTTATTCTTGAAGGGGCGACCATTATCAGTGACTATGGAAAGAGGAACCCCATACCGGCATATGATATAATTCAATAGGAATTTTGAAATTTGTACACCAGTGATATAGGTCATGGGGATAGCCTCGATCCATTTTGTAAAATACTCTGTGGCTGTAATGATAAAGTTGTGTCCATTTGCAGATGTCGGGTGAATCTTGCCAATAAGATCCAATCCCCATTGAGAAAAGGGCCACGGAGATATGACAGAATGAAGCTCTTGGGCTAGTGCATGAATGTAGTTTCCATGGATCTAGCATTTGTAGCACTTCTTAACAAAATCATGAACATCTTTTTCCAGAGTGGGCCAATAATACCCAACACGAATCAACTTTTTGGTTAAGCTCAGACCATTGAAATGGCCTCCACATATACCATCGTGAACCTCATGTAAAGCCATTTGTGCTTCGTCAGAATCCAAACACCTGAGGAGGGTATGGTCAAAAGAACGACGGTAAAGGGTGTCGGCGATGATGACATATTTGGCTATTTGTCGGATGAAGGCTCGGCGTTGGTTAGCGGAAAGGTTAGGTGGTAAGGTTTGGGATTTCAAATATTGATATACATCATTATACCATGGGGAGTTGGGACCAACAAGAACGCACATCACATCCGCTGTCAGAATGTCAAAAGAAGGAACCAACAATTGTTCGACTAAGAATTCACATTTGTCCATATTGTTTGGCATATTTAACATGGAGGTGATTGTAGCCATCCAATCTGCCGACTTGTTTTGCATTCTCGGAACTTGATTGAAATGGATAGCCGTGAATTTGGTCTTGAAGAAATCTACCATATGCTTATAGGGAATAATCTTTTCATCTTTTGTTTCGTAGTCATCATTCACTTGTCGGATGACTAATTGAGAATCTCCATAGACTTGCAAATGCGTGATGTTCCAGTGGACTGCTACTCAGAGTCCTGTAACCAGTGCTTCATACTCTGCAATGTTATTGGTACAATGAAAAGTTATCCTATAGGACTTGGGAATAGCATCACCTTGAGGGGTGACAAACAAGATGACGGCTCCGGACCCAAACTTGGTATGGGATCCATCAAAGTATAACTTCCATTCATTAGAAGATGTAAGAGCAAATACTGATTCATCTGGAAAATCTGTCAAGATGGGATGATCATCATAAATAAGAGCCTCAGCAAGTTGATCTGCTATGACTTGTCCTTTTATCACCTTTCGCTCCATATACTCAATGTCAAATTCACTGAGAATCATGACCCATTTTACTAGGCAACCCGTCAAAGCTGCTCGGCTAAGCAAGTATTTTAAGGGATCAATTTTTGCAACCAACAATGTTTGGTGGCTTAACATATAATGTCGAAGCTTTTGTGTTGCAAATACCACTGCTAAGCATGCCCTTTCAATAGTTGAATAATTTAGCTCATAACCTACCAGTGTCCGGCTGATATAATAAATAGCTTGCTCTTTGTCGTTCTCATCTTGTTGGGCCAAGAGAACTCCTAAGGCCATTTCAGTTGCAGAAATATACAATAAAAATGGTTTTCCTTCTATAGGAGGCATTAGGATAGGCGGTGATAACAAATATTCTTTGAGAGCTTGAAAGGCTGATTGACATTGCTCAGTCCATTTAAAAGTGACACCTTTATGCAGTAGATGCTGGAATGGATGACATTTGTCGGCCAACTGAGCTATGAAGCAGCGGATTGATTGGAGCTTTCTTTGCAGACTACGTAATTGACAGAGATTAGAAGGAGGAGGCATATCCATTATTGCTTTAACCTTGGCAGGGTCAACCTCAATGCCTCTGTGAGAAACAATGTACCCTAGTAGCTTGCTAGTTGTGACACCAAAGACACACTTCTTTGGATTGAGTTTGAGCTTGTATGTCTCCATTCGGTCAAAGATTGGGCCCAGGATGGCTAAATGACTATCTCTTGTGACAGATTTGCATAACAAGTCATCAACATAGTCCTCCATCAAGTATGCATGAAATCATGAAAAATTGTCGTCATTGCTCTTTGATATGTTGCACCTGCATTTTTAAGACCGAAGGGCATCACATTCCAACAGTAGGTACCCCAAGCACAGGTGAATGCTGTCTTATGTTGATCTTTAGGAGCAATGTAAATTTGGTTATAGCCGGAGAAACCATCCATCAATGAAAGCATCTCATATCCAGCAGTCATGTCCACTATGATGTCGATATTTGGCAATGGAAAATCATCCTTAGGGCATGCTTTATTGAGATCCCTAAAATCTGTACAAATTCTGATGCCCCCAGTTACTTTGCTAACTAGTACTAAATTTGAAATCCAATTTGCATAATCGATGGGTCTGATAAAGCCCACATCGAGTAATTTTTTCAGTTCCACCTTGACCAAAAGAGCCACCTAGGGATGCATCTTTCGAAGTTTCTGTTTGATAGGCTTGGCATCGGCTTTCAATGGCAAATGATGAAGGACTAATTCTGGATCGAGGCCAGGCATATCTGCATAGGACCATGCAAAGCTGATCTTCTTCTCAAGAAAGAAATTGACGAAATCTATCTTTTCTTGTTTTGATAGAGAAGCAGCAAAATGAATGACCTTAGGGTTGTCAGGTGTACCCTAATTGATTTCCTCGGTCATTTCCACAAGCAATGTTGATTTGTCCTGACTTGATAGGGGTATGTCCACTCTTCCACCTTTGGGCACCTCAGAGAGGTTTTCACCCATAGGTACGTCTTTTATTTTTACTTTTGTATGATCAGAGAGTGCCTTACGGTTTTCACTCAAAGATCTATTCTTTTGATTTTTACTGTTTCTTTTCTTTTTTCATTTTGATGACTAGAAGAGGGAGTTGACTCCCCAAAATATGTTGTGGAATCCAAATCGATAGCAAATCCTGCCTTATGATCACCTTGTGGCATGCCTTCCCGTAGTCCAAGGAATTCTGCAATTGCTTCATCATTTTGAAAACAGTCCAATGTGAGTGGTTCTTGTTGGTCATGTTGGATAAGCTAGGGATAGATGAGGGGCATGTCATCATTGGTTGTAAGGAGAGAAAGGGCCGATATGGTAAAGATGTTAACAACTGTGGTGTCACTATCCGAACTGCTTGTATCTGATTCGGAGCTTGGATCCCAAAATGACTCTATCCAAGCATGAGGACATGTTTTAGGAAGAGGAGTTATTTCATGTTTGTCTTCCATAGGCAAATTATCAGGGACAATGAAAATATTGTCGAGGGCATAGGAGCTAGAAGAAAAAGAACTCCACTCCCATTCATTAGAATCAGTTTTGGGTCGGGTATCCTCGGGTGTTATTTCATCATCAGAGTCACGCCCTCTTCTACACGTGGGCACTTTGGAAGATGAGGGTCCAATTCGCAACAGTACAAAACCTAACCCTAAAGTTGGAGGTCGCATCTTGGGTATAACAGGTTCTAGCCTTCCATTGTTGTTCAGGCCTAAGCCACTGCAGCCGTCATATCCTTTCTTTTGCAGCATAGTAAATCCTTTGCCGTATCGTTCCACTAGCGACCTGATAGGTGGGGTCTCAGTTGGATCTTTGTAAAGCCAATCTATGACATCATCATCTAAAGTTTCTTTGTCAAGTTCACCCCATCTTGTAAATGTAGTGGGAGGCTGATATTGAATAATGACCTTAGGTTCCTTTTGCAATAAATGCAGTTTGCCATATGATTTTGGAGATATTGGTAAATTCCCGATGAGGAATGTTTGATCCATTGAATATTCTCTGCATCCTTGGTCTTGTATCTTCAATTTTCCTTTGACAACATCTAACAATTCATTAGGATCCACATAACTATGTGAATTGGCCTCTCTATTGACTGGGACTTGCTGCTGAGGGGTATCCTTTAGAGTAGCACAAAATTGAAATGGATTAGGATCTCCTGGAATTGTTATCTCAGTTCCATTGTAAGGATATTTTAAACATTGATGATAAGTGGATGGAACTGCTTTCATTGCATGGATCCATGGACGACCAAGAATCATATTGTAAGGGAGATAGAGGTCCAAGACCTGCAAGAAAGTGTTTTTTGTCACTGGACCGACTCTGATAGGCAATGTAATTATCCCTTTGGATGGGCGCTCAACATCATCATATGCTTTTATTGTTATTCTTCTGGAAGCATCAATATCATTTTCTGTATATCCAAGGCCAATGACCACTCTCAAGGTACAAATATTAAGACCCGCTCCGCCATCTATCAAGACTCATCGGATTTTGCAATTATGGACAAAGACTTCAAGGTGTAAAGGATCATTATGAGGGAGCTTATCAGGTGAGATATCATTATCAGAAAATGCAACATTTTGGGAAATAGCTAGATGTCTAATTCGGGCTTGAAACTGGTCAACATCAATATCTGTCGGGACAGTGGACTCAATTAAAGCTTTATCCAGGACTGCACGATGCATGGGAGACATTTTCAACAACTCAAGGATTGATATTTGTGCAGGTGTCTTTCCTAGATGATCCAAGAGATTATACTGGCTTGCAGGAGTTGGTTTGGAAGGAGCTGCAGGAGCTCCTTTCAGGACTATTTTAGATCGACGAGTGGTGACCGCGCAAGAGGGATCTTGTCCCTTTATTCTTAGGGTGGAAACATACTCATTTGACGCTCTGAAACAATTGATGACATTGTTATAACCAGTATTCGCATAATTTGCTGTTTGGGCAGAGTTGGAAGAAGACGCTTTACCCTTGTCATGATCAAGCAAAGGAGTTTTGAAAATAGTATGATCAGTGTTAGAGGTCGCATGGGGTGGATCTACCTCAATTACTCCTTGCTCTAATAAATCTTGAATCATATGTTTCAATTGAAAACATGATGCAGTTTTATGTCCTTTGGATCGATGATACTCACAGTATGCATTATCATTCCACCAATGCAGTTTTACCACTGGTTCTGCCTTGATATCTGGTAGCTTAATAAATTTTGCTTGTATTAATTGCTTCATTACCGACTCAATAGGCTCTCCCAATGGTGTAAATTGTCAAGGAGGCCCATCCCTTGATCGGAAAGGTTTGCGCTGCTGGCTTTGGAGTTGGCCTTGTTGTTGATTATATTGTTGAGTATGCTGTTGTTGAGTAACATTGCTCATTGGTGCTTGATTTTGTTCCATAGTTGACATATTAGGAACACTCAATTTCTTGATCGTGAATGGGGGTTGATTTGCATTCACCGCTCTTGCATCAACAACTCCATCATTAGTGACATTCTTGTTCTTATACCAAAATCTGTTTCTGTCCCCTGAATAATTTGTGTTGTCATTGTCTTTATTGAGCTTGATAATTCCCTTAGCTACAAGAGCCATTTCAATGCTCATTCCTTTCTTAATGAGTTTCTCAATAGTATTGGGACTTTTCAATTTTAGTTCATACATAATTTCTGGGACCAAATTTTGGATAAACAAATTCACTTGTTGTTCTTCAGGTATATCTAGGGAAGAACGACTATACAAGCTTCACCATTGTTGCAAGAAAGTCACTAATGGTTCACCTTGCTTTTGCTTGGTGTTGCATAAATCTGACATGGTCACGTCACTGTCGATGTTGAACGCGAAATGAGATAAAAACTTTTGAGCCAATTCCGACCAAGTCTTTATATTTCCTGGCAAATGTGAATACCAATCAATGGCTTGTCCTGTGAGACTTCGTGCAAATAAGCGCATTAAATATGTTTCCTCATAACTCACTTCAGTACATGCCGCGAAAAATGCTCGAATGTGATCTTTTGGATTGCCATTCCCTTTATATTTCTCAAAATTAGGTGCCTCAAAATGCTTAGGGAATGGAGGCATGTATACACTCTTGTCAAATGGATTAGGACATTAATCTTGATCTGTATACAACTTCTTTGTTCCTTTAGTTTCTAATGCGTCAACTTTTAGTTGCAACTTCTCAAGTTGTTGCGCAATTGTATCAGATTTTGGAGGTCCATCATTAATCACAATGGGTACTCTTTGTCGATACATTGTATTTCCGATCGGTTGTTGATACTCTGAAATGGCTATTTTTGGTGTCTCCGGCATATAATGTTCTTGGTACATCTCTTGTTGTTGTGGTTGTGCTATGCCTTGATATCGACCTTGTTGTTGTGCTTCTTGTAGCCTAGGTTGATATTGCAATTGAGTATGTTGTTGATACTGCACAGGCGCCAATTGCGGTTGTGAAGTAGGATAGCTTGTTTGCCTTGGCACATATTGAGGCACATGTTGGTGTTGAGGCTGACGAATCAGAATTTGTTGACTTTGTGCCAATTGTTGTCGCGGTGTATATCCCATCATTTGCAAAAAACTTTGTTTGGGTGGTTTTCGTTGTTTCTCCTTAAGATGGGGTATAGCACTTGCATTAACTTGTTGTGTGGTTTGTCCAATCCATTGTGATGGTTGCAAGTTTGCATTAACTTGTAATGATGCCGAAGGCGCTGCAATTTGTTGTCAAATGAGAAATTGTTGTTGTTGTACATTGCTTGTTTGCACATTCAATTGCACTTTTTGTGTATTACTCAATTGTTGCAACAATTGTTGTTGGTGCAAACCACTATCCGTAGTTCTTTGTGTCGCCATTATCGAAGGATCTGTCGCAATAGTGTTTGGCAAGTATATTGAGCTTAATGGGATATATGAACTTTGTTGCATCGTGGAATTGCTTTGGACATTAGTGATATCAGGCATTCCAGTCATGAAGCTTTCCTGCATCTTAGATTTTGATCCAATTTTATGCATATAAGGAACTACTTCTTGTTGAGGGATAGTTGTCAATATTTGCGTGGTCTTTATTTGATCTTGTGTTACAGGTGTTGTGTTGAATAATGGATTATTTATTGTCTCAAATGGTGACTTTTGAGGAATAGTCACTGTCAATGCCTTTGAAGCATGTTTACTCATCAAGGTAGGCTGAGTTTCGGGTTGCACATTTTCTTCATTTGGATGCGGAGAGAAACTTAACAACTCACCGCCTTGTTGTTTTTGCACATTGATTTGCTCACTTGAAGAGGTCACATTACTCATCATGTTAAGATACTTTTGTGGAAACATCTTAAAGACCTTGTTCAAGAACTTATCCATCTTTTTTGTTATCTTTGGATCTTGAAGGAACATGTCAACATCATCAGAAGTATCAGAATCTGATGAAGAATCTGGTTGGACATTTGGATTCATTTCTTGGTGAATGCCTTGATCTGAACCAAATCCTTGTGAGAGGGTTTGTTCTTCATACAATGTTTGTATTTCATGTTGCAAGTTTGGTTGATTCCAATTGAAAGGTGCATTTCCTCTTGGAGTTGGTGGAACACTCCCATGTCCTAGTTTCATAGGTACAAACACTGGTTCATATAATGGAGGTGGTCCAAGTTGAACCATTCCATACGGTGGTAGTGATGTGTTTGATGAACCTTCAATTTGTACTGTTTGACTGGTTTGAAATTGGGAATTTGATATGTTGTCAATGGGTTGATACGTTGGTTCACCCATCTTTTTAGATTTTGATCTTATTTCAACAGGCATGTCACTTATGCAAATACAATATTTTTGGAATTTTTCAAAGACAATATATGATATGCAACTAAATGCAAACTAAATGAATGAGAATGCAATCTATGGCAAGAATGCAACCTATGTTTTTGGTTGTTTTTCAAGATTTTGACAAACTTTTTGGAATGCAAATCTAAGAGAGACCCTTAGGAAATTGAAATGATGTCTAGACCTCAAAGGACAAAAGGACCAAGTGACAAAAGGACAAATGACAAAGTCTCCTCTATATGCTTGGATACTAAGCTAGGTTTGACCAAATGACAATAATGACATAAAAAGAAAAGGTTTGACAAGGTCTAGACTTCTTAACAATGACTTAAGGTTTATCAAAGATTTGGATTACTCAAGTATGACAAAACCTAGTTTTTGAGACTATATGCAAAGGGACAATTATTATGCAAATGACCTTAATATGATATGATAATAACCTAAACTTAATGAAGAGACTTAGGGTATGCAAAGTATGACAATGGTATTACTCTAATGCAAGAGGACACATGCAAATGGATGACCCTTATTGATATGCAAAGGAGTATGACTTAGGTGAAACCTAATCTTGGTAGTTGACAATGAACTTTGCAAAATGCAACCTAGGATGAACCTAAATCTAAGTGACATGAATGTTGATACAAGATTTTGAACAATGTTTGACAACCATGTTTGAAGGTGTTTTGAAGTTTTGTTAGATGAAATGCTCTTATGTTTAACTTTGTTTTGAATCAATTTGTCTTGTTTTTGAAATGATATGCAAATCAACTTTTGACAAACAAAGAAAACAAGATATTTCAACTTAGACTCAATACAATCATGCTCATTCACACATTTCTTATGGTAGGCAAGGACATTAGGTACTTGAGAGGTAGACTTGTTATGAGATTCAAGGAGAATACATAGATGCTTGACCCCATGGGCTCCCCTCCACGACACTCACTTCTCAGGGCAGCCAAGCATCAATCCCCATGGAAATCTCCCCATGGCGAACTTAGTATCTCTTCCAAGTATCCAAACTTGTCCTTCTCAAGCAACTAGAAGGGTTTTTGGCCTCTAAGTACAAGGTGTTTAGTAAGGATTTCTGTTAAGTGTTACTCCTTGATGTCACGCAAGCGTGATTGAGACATTAAGCCCATCAAGATACCAAACAAATGTAGTCGCGCAAGCATGATTTAGACCGTGAGGTCCTACTTAGATGTTGATATGAGAAAGAGTTCAAGGGTCATCACTTCCCAAGTAACTGCAATTCCCACGTAACCCTTCCTTCAAAGCTTTCGCCCATCATGTATTTGTTTATAGTGAGTTAGAATGCCAAGGTATTCTAGCCATACTCACTTTGGGTCATTCCCTTCTCACGATTATCACTTGCTTGCAAAAGCAAATGGTCGGGAAGGCAGGCCCTCTAAAGGTGACACACAATCAAAGACATGAGCATGGTATCGAAGATCTGGATTTCTGATCACCCTAAGAAGGATGAGAGCATACTCTCCTACTCCAATGTCAAACTCAACAATCAAATCAAGCATAGATTCATTCCATCCTATTTAGAAATCACTAGGTGCCTAAACATTAATTTCAAACACAAAGTTTAGTTGTATTCCAAGGCAACCTGCAAAACCCAAGTCAGAAGTTTGAAATGTTTAGTCTTTGACTATCGAACCTGCACAAAAACATGTTAGTAGTTTCATTTGTTTGTCTTTTGCATGCGTATACCAAGGTTCTACACAGAGAATTAGTACCAAAAACCAAAAAGCAGATAGCAGAATGCAAAACAAACAATTTTCAAGTAAAACACTGCATTTTTACCTCTGTTTCTGGACTTTACACAGGTGCAGAAGTCATGACATAGGCGCAGAAGTCATGACATAGGCACAGAATGTATTTAACATAGGCGCAAGTTGCTTGACACAGGCACAGGTTGTCTCACACAGGCGCAGAAGTCCCCATAAAACCCTGCACTACCCTGTTTTTAGGTTTTTTGACCTGCAAATCAACTCAAAAGCACTCAAAAACATAGTTAAGGGGTTAGATGGTTAGTGTTCACATCGAGTTCACCAATTAATGTATCTAGGAAATTGGAAATCATCAAAGCAAGTAATATTAATAATAGCTCAATCACAAAAACTAAAATGCAGTGATAACAATCCTAAAAACATTCAATGAAAACATGAAGACAAGACATTCTAAATGAAATCTAAGCAAACCAAATGCAGATGTCTCCTTCATGTGGCTCCATTTTCCTTCTTTCTTCTCCAAATAGCTTTGTTGTGGATCTCACCTACTAGTGCATGATCATGATATGAAAGCAAGTAGACAAGATGATTGCTCAAGAGTACTCAAAGCGTGATTGATTCGACAAAATAATTCAAAACAAGTGATTATTAGATTGAGATTAAAGAAATTCATCCAATTTATAGATAAATTGGAGAAATGATCAAATTAGCATGATAATGATTCGAATGGAAATTCAAATCAAGAATAGCAAAATTATGACATGTGTATGACAAATTGCTATGCAAGGATTTTATGACAATTTATGACAATTTATGACAATTTATGACAAATTGCTATGCAAGGATTGATTGATTGTCAATTATGACAAATTATGACAAATTTCTATGTCATTCCCATGAAGTTAGGAGAAAAATAGGAGAGAAATGAAATTAGGAATTTAGAAAATTAGAAAATTAGAAAAAAAGAGGAAATTAGGAATTAGAAATTAGAAATTGATGGAAATTAGGAAATTAGGAATTAGGTAAATTAATTAATAATTTGTCATTTATTAATTAATTCACAAAAAGAGGAATAATTAGCCAATTAAATGAACATTTAATTGCGATGAGAAGACTTAGGATAAATAAATAATTTATTAATCCTAGAGAGAGAAATGACAAACAAGGTTAAATGATTAAATCATAAAACCCTAAAAGATGAATTAACAATGCAAGAATGACAATTAGGTCTTGATGAAAGATAATTGATGTTGATTCGATTATGATCATGATTCTGACTGACAAAGGCCAATGCTAATAAATGATTTGATTGATAAAGGCACCAATTGACGAGGAACAATGACTAATTGATCCAAATTGACATAATTGAGACAGACAACGATCGATGGCAAATTAATCGCAAAATGACAAGATTGACAAGAGGACAAGAATCGATGACAAAATAAATCGCAAGATGACAAGATTGAAAAATGACAATGATCAATGATGAATTGATCGCAAAATGACAAGATTGATAGAGGAAAAAACCCTAATTAGGATTGACGTTGTCCAAAATGATGACAAATGACTACGCACATTGATGCGATAGGATAAAATCGATCAAAATCATGATTCAAGATTGTTGTCGACAAGACCAAATTTGAGAGTGAGACGAATGAAGAATGCAGAAGAAAGACTTGATACTTGCAAATGATAAAGACCAAGTGTGAATCATAGGAGAAATGTTAATGCGACGCAAAAACCTAAAATGAGGCAATGCGCAAATGTTAAAGTACGATTCCGCAAGCGTTGACCATTTTTAGGTGTCTACAATATTCTTATGTAGTCTCAAGCCAAAAAGTGCCTCTTTCCACCGTACAGAAAAACCAAAAATAGAAGGAAAGTGATTAAATATGATATTCCATTTCTTCGTTCTCAAATAGTCCCAAAAAATGTGTTTTAAACTTTCCCTACTATGACAGAATGGGCAGTTAGCTGATTGTAATTTCAAATAGTTTAATTTCTCTCCTACTAGTAACTTATGATGCAAGATTTTCCAAGACAATATTTGAGAATTTTCTTCCGTTTTAGTCTTCCAAATTTGAGCATAAAGCTTCTCCAATTCTTTTCTTTCAAACTATAGTTCCATTTGTTATTATGTCTTGGATTTAATTTTAATGACATAAATGATTTACGGTAAATCTTATTCAAAGGAAAACAAGCAAATAGATAGTTTTCAAGCCATTGCCAATCCTTAAAGAAATTACACTGCATGGGTGTGCAAACCTTTAGAAGAAGTTCCATAGGGACCAAAGATTTAACAAAAACCAAGAACCCCTTAACTTTATTAATTAGATCAAAAGAACTTTTAGAAATTTTGCTAGTTGGTCTAATCAAGAGCATTGAAGTCCCAAATGTCTCCAAACTATCTTATTCCTTTCTTGAAAAAATAATAGGCCCGTTTTGGAAACATGGAAGTCAAGGGTCGATCTTGATATTGAATCAACCGATTCCACCAAATAGAGGAGTTAGCAAAGATAAAACCATGTTACAACGAATATTTCCTCCAATCTAGAATTTGACATACTTGTTTCCAAGCTTTCCAAATGGATTGCAACGAGAAGGAAGCTTTAAGATGAAAGAAAGGGGCTAATAAATTTTTATCCAATCGTTCCACATGTTTCCACCTTCCATTCATATCAAAAAATTCTATTTAGTGCCACACTAATATTTTCCATTATTCATTGCCAGGCACAACCCTTATTATCCACTTTGCGGCTAAACAAATTCCTTGTGTATTGGGGTCCAAGAGATCCAAACCACCTCTATTTTTTGGTTGCATGTAGTGTGTCCAAGAAGAGGATTTTAAATCCATTTTTCCATCCCAATTAGTCCATAGGAACTTCCAAATGAGCTTGTTAACATCTTCATAGCCCTTTTTAGAGGGCATCCAACAAGAGATATAATAGACATGAGAGGCTAGAAAAATACAGTTTATCACTTGAATCTTTTTAGCTAATGAAAGGTATTTATTACCCCAATTGAAGATTTTGTGTTTCAATTTTATGATAAACTAGTTCCACATATCATGGAGAGATACCCCTAGCCTAAATGGGATACCTAAGTACCGAATAACTTTCCCATGCTTAATTTGCTTCCATTCTGGAACTAGATCTGACTCTAACATTAGAAATTCAGTTTTATGATGAACGAGTTTCGAACTAGAAACAAAACAATACAAATCAAGGACCTCCAAAATATGCATAAATATTTCTGATTCAAAATTTTGAATATAAAGCAAATTGCCATCAACAAAGTGTGAATTGAAGACAACAACATTGTTAGGAATAGTAATGCCTTTGATTAGGTTCATCTGATTGTATTTTTGCAAAAGATACCCAAGAGCATCAGCTGCTAACACATAAAGTAATGGAGATAAAGGCCAGCCTTGCCTCATTGAGTGCTATAAGGTGAAGGGATTAGACAATGCATTATTGATCCTTAACTAAGCATTTGTATCATTAAATAGTATTTGGATCTGCTTGCAAATTTTGGGGCCAAAACCCAAAAATTGTAGCATCTTGATGATGAAACTCCATCTCATCCTATCATATACTTGATCATAATCCAACTTGAGTAGCAGAGCATTTTGCTTTGATTGTTGAGCCCACTCACTAGTTTCCCAAGCGAGTATTAAATTATCAAGAATAAACCTGCCACCGAGAAATTCATTTTTTTCAGGTGTAACTATCATTTTAGTCACTTGTTTGATCCTATTAGCCAAAGCTTTAACAAAAAAATTATGTAATGTAATGGGCCACCATCCATAAATTTGATCTAAATTTTTCCCTTTAGGAAGAAACTTAATTAGGCCTTTATTAATATCCAGACCCACTGACCCTTACTTCACAACCTCCAAATAGACAAGATAGAAGTCTTCCTTAATGTGTTGCCAAATTGTCTTTTAAAATTCTGTAGAAAGCCCATCAAATCCAGGACTCTTATTTGCAGCCATAGAGAAAACTAAATGTTCAAGATCATCCATGGAGAGATCTCTATCAATAAAGTGACTATACTCTAGATCCACCTTCTTAGGAATTAATTCTTCTATCATGTCTTCTAGGATCAATTGAACATCTGACCAATGTGGGTCCTCTTTAAACAACTTCTCATAAAAGGTTTGAAATATGTGCTTTTGATTTCTTTTGAATTTGAATGAACTTTTCCATCCTCATCATAAATAGGCCCAATGAATTTTTTTTATGCTTATAGTGTAAGTAATTGAAGAAAAAATTGGACCCTTTGTCACCTTCTTTAACACAATGTAATCTGGCCCATAGCTTAGCGCCTTGCCCCTTGTAATTATCAAGTTTACGTAATTGAGATTTAATAGATGCAATGATGATTGAATAGAAATGTTTTTAGGATTAGAGTTCAAAATTTCCTATAAAATTCTAAATTTTCCTATAAAGATTTTTCTTTACATACACGCTGCCAAGCCAATCTCTTACCAAAAGAGTTTAGAAAATCAACACATTGAGAAATGGCTGCCTACCACCATTCCCTATATGATTCAACTTCTCACATCTTGGGTATGGAATTCCAAATGTGAACCAAAACATCAACACAAGGTGGAATCTTCAAATGAGAAGTATTAAGCTTAAAGGGTAGTTGATAATTAAATTCCTTTGAGTTATCTATTGTAATGATACAAAAGATAGGGAAATGATTTGAAAAAGAAGTAGAGTAGTCCACTTTCACATAATTCCCCATAGCATCTTGGATTAGTTGTAAGTTGGGAGAAATATAAAACCTGTCTTGTCTATTCAGTTTTCTATAGCTCCCAACCTGCAATTAGTCTAAGTATACCAATTATGTTTATGGTTAAAACTTCTTTTAATCAAAGGATCTATAACCCCAATAGAGTTATGGCCAAATAACCATTTATTGAACTCCTCATTTCTTAACTCTAAATGGTTAGACCAACTAGGATCAAATGAGTGCTCTACCATATTGAAGTCACCTCCAATAATCCAAATCTGCATGCGGAAGATGATTGGACATCCAATCCCATAAGTCACATCTTTCTTTAGCAATATTGGGGGCATAAACAGAACAAAACCACTAAATTGACCATTGACAACAGTGAGGATCAACACATAGCTGTGTGAAGGGTCCTCACCCTTATCAATTGTATACCTATTTCTCCATGAAGATGCACCAATAACTTCCCCTCCCCTTCCTTCCCTATGCGTCATATGAAAAAAGTATCTTTCCAGATGTGACATAGAGAAGAAACAAGACGGGCGCCATTGAGCTTAACTTCTTGCAAGAAAATTACATATAGTCTTCATTTGGCTATGGATTTCTTGACTTCAAACTTGTGATGCGAGAGTGTCGACCCTTTAACATTCCATGGAAGAGTTTTGTGATTCATGATTAAGAAGATATAGGGAGATCTTCTTCTTGAGGCAAAGAATCAAAGCAATTGGCCAACAAAACCATTTGATCACAATGATTAATCTTCTTAATAATGGTACTAGGTGATCTAGATCTCTATGTTGTAGTTGAAGTTGAAACCATGTGACTAGATTGAGAATTCTCCTTAACACCAGCATTAGGTGATCTAGATCTCTGTCTTGTCATAATAGTTGAAGAATCTTGTCTCGTTGAAGGTGAAGCGGATCTATGTCTTTCAAAAAAAACATGAGAGGCAGATTCCCTGTTCCTTATACTGCTCGTTGTAGCAGATGGCACATGATTTTGGGAAGATTTTCTGTTTTGAGAATCAACAGATTTAGGTGGATCCTTCCTTTTCCTAATTGTTTTCCATCCATTTGTCATGACAACATCTTTATAGGAAGGAGAAGCCACATTGTTTTCCTTAGGATTGGCATTGGCTTGTTCATTTGACTAGGGAGTCACATGAGGCATAACAACAGGATGAAGGGACTATTGCAGCTGTTGACTCTTAGGAGAAGATGTCACAACAATTTGGCTATATTAGTTTTTCGCAGTGGGGCAATCTCTTATTAAATGACCATCTTTCCAAAAAAAGAAGCACACATTGGGCTTATTTAGATAAACAACAGGTTGGAGGAACTCAAACCCCAGACCAATCAATTTGATATTCTTTGGTAACTAGTTGTTTAGATAAATTTCAATGCAAGCCCTTGGATGGACCCTCAAGCTAGAGAACTTATTTGCATTATTTTTACACCACAACACTCTCCCAACCTGAGCCACAATGATGTATTCAAATTTTGTTAATCTTGATAATAACAGTAAACCTCTTAATCTAGTTCAACCTCCCATGGTAAAAGATTAATAAAATATCTTGAAGAATGAGAATCTATGAGTTGTTATTTCTTTGTATTTTTTTCATTTATCCTCGTATTCCTTTGTTAATATTCTTCTTCATGGGTTCTTTTACTTTTCATCTTTCATTATTATTATTTTTCCATTTTCTATTTATTTGTGCAATATAATTAATGCATTTTCATTATCCAATTGCCCTCTTGCTTATTTTATCCCCCCCTGTTGGCATTTGGCATAACTGATGTAGATCAAGTCATGTAGTTGAAGTTGGATGACTGCATCGGTAAAGGATATAAGTCTATTTGTGATGAAGAGATTGAGATTCTATGAATAGATGACATGATCAGTTATTTGTGTTGTCATTGCTGGCAAATAATTTTCCTGATGTTTTGTTTTGTCATCTAAGTGATTTGGTTTACCAGAATATGGGGTTTACCGACAATGAGCTAAAGTCTGTGAAATAGGACTTTAACCGGTAAAGCTGAGCTGTTTTGATTGGATCGGTCAATTGACGGTGATTGGTGATTTGCGGTTTGGATGGTGAACTTGTATCATGGAAAGATGTATGTGACAGGAACCAGAACTTGTGATGATTACTGGAAGGCGTGTTTCAAATTTATGATGATTTTTTGCTAAGGTTTTGGTAGCGTTTAAGTACCGGTGATCGACAATGAGTCTAGTTAAAGTTGGTAATACAACACAACCTGCATGAAATATTTAATAGCTATTTTAGCACGATTCAAGGAAGATTTTTTTGGGAATCGGGGAAACACTTAGTAGAGTGATTTGAGGATACAGATCAGATTTACGTGATGAGTTATGATCAATCAATGATTGATATTGCATTGTAATTTGTTGTAATGATCTGGATAGCAATCTACGATGATCTTTTGTGATCTTATTGTAAATTCATGATGTAATTAGGTTTTGTGGCCGACCTAGTTGAGATAGCTATTTATGTTGACACAGTTGATGTTTATTGTGTCGGTGGTCTTAGAGAATGTGTTAAGTCATCCAAGTGAAGTGTGATATCTTCTTGAGAGTTGCAGAGTGTTGTGTATGACTGGATCTAATCAAGCAAGCAAATAAGTGCAAGAAAACATATCATTTTCTTATTTTTGTTCCCCAACAATTACAACAGGTTAAATCCCTTGACCAAGTAGGTTCTAATAGGCCTTAAACATTTAAGTCCCCCAATAGGGTAGCTCTCAAAAGAGTGTTAAATACTCTCACGAGGTTGATCCTAACATATCATCAAGCTCCTAATCGAGTTGCAAGGCAAATCCCCTAACCAAACAACTCCTAACAGGGGCTTCTCTTAACTGGGCATATTGTAAGCTTTTAACAAGGCTAAGCTCCTAACATGGCGTACTTCAAAAGAGTACAAATATTTGTGGGTGCCATCTCCCACCATGGTTTTTCTCTATTTGGGTTTCCACGCCAAAAAATTATGGTGTTCATGCGTAGAATATTTTTCATGTGATGTTCTTGTTTATATTTCATGCATTATTTATGAGACGCTGGTTATGATGTTTTATCAGAAGTTTATCAAAGGTTACTGGTACTGATAAGAAGTTGTTTGAGAAAGTATTTGATCTTATTGATAAGGTTAATAAGTTGGTAATTGATCAAGTTTATATGATTACTTTGGTGGTGAAAGTACTAGTAAATGATTTGATTAATGTGTTAAGCAATTCTGATATAGAGGTTATTAGATCCGATTACAAAAGTCTAGATATTTGTTAAATGCTTTAAGATCTGAGATAAGCTGAATTAAGTTTGATTTTGAGTTAAAGTTTCAATTGGTCTTAGTACTAATTCACCCCCCCCCCTCTCAGTACTAATCGGATCCTCATAGGATTAACACCCCCCCCCCCCCCCCCCCTACATTTGCTTATTGAGATATTTTGTGGTCTTTTTATTGTATATTTTTTCATCTTTTTTCATCTTTTATTTCCTTCCATTTGTTGTGCATAATTTGTTATTATTTCTAAAGACCTATTGTCATGCAATTATCCTATGAATGATATTTCATTATTAGTGCATCATTCATTATTTCTTGTAGTGTGCATTAGCATCTTTCATTTCCTTATATCATATTACTATGTTGCTTATTATACAATTAGTTATGATATTATTTCCCGTTTTCTCACATTATTATTTTTCCTCGCATTATTTTATTCCTATGTTTTATCTTATTTTCCCTATTTTGGACAATAACTATTTAATATTTTTCATCTTTTGTCTTTATTAATTAGTAATTTTTCCTCAAGGTTCATATATATTTCTCTCTTTTTTTGTCTAATCATATTGCATATCTTCTATGCATTATTTGATTGCAAATTATTAGTTTACTCTAGTGGTAAAAAACCTTCCTTTTATTTTTTTACTTATCTCTCTTTCCTTTTTTGGTCTTTTGTTATTATTTTTTGGTCTCTCATCCTTCTCATTCCACGTGCTTCTTCCCATCTCCTTTCCCCTTCAAATATCACCTTAAGTGATTCTAAGTCTGTAATTTACTTTTATACATGTCTTTACACTCTCTTACATCCTGATGATAGATCACAGAGTGTGATCTAAAACATTGATGCAAAAAAGACACAATCAAATCCAGATGCAACGAAGTGATAAACAATGTTATATAAATGTAAGATAGTTCATATTACATGTATTGTCAAATTCTAAATTAAAGGAAATTATGATTGTAGACACCCTAAATTAATTAAATCAATATTTAATTAATTTAAGCCTGTCAACGTAATTAATTAATTTTATTGTGTTATCCTTATTCCTCTCAGTGTTAATTAAATCTAATCTAATTAATCCTGTCACTATAGTCTAATAATTAATTTATCAATAAATTAATTATTTCCTTATTCTTCTAAAGTCCCTCCAATAATTATTTCTTCTTAATTAACCTAACTAAAGTGATACCTACAAATCATTTTTCCTAATCCCACTTAGCCTAATTAATTCTTCTAGAATCTCTCATAATCTCACTTATCATTATTCTCCAATTTTAAATTCCCCCACTCATGTCACATCATTTCTTTGAATCTCCTTATGCATTCTCATTTTGAAATTCAAATTTCCTTTCCCCCCTCTTCTCAAGGAATTTTATATTCCTTTTTATTTCCCCAATGCATCCTTGATCCATCTCCACTATCTTGAATAAATCTTAGCCTTTCATAAGAAAATCAATCTTGGCCCTCCATTGATCTCCTCCAATCTATAAATTTGAGCATCTTTCCTTCTCAAATCAATAAGTCTTCCATTCTTCTATCCTTTTGCTGCCAATTTCTCCTCCTATCATGCTTCCTCATAATCCTCTATCAAATCCTTTTATCCATCATCCAAATCTAATTCCTTAATCCCTCAATCTTATTGAGCACTTGAGAGCGATCCGCATCCACAACAAGCGAAAGAGAAAATCAAGTGGAACAATCAAAGGGGCGCCTTCACTTCATCAAGCTCAATCCAAGGAACAAGTGGAGACTCGCAAAGGTATAATGGTGTTTGTTGCATTTGTTTGATGTTTTATGCATATTTGTGTTCAAACTAACCATTTGCCTCTCAATCTTAGTTTCCCCCATGTTCATTTTGGCACGCCCGATGGGACCCACATCCCTAATTTGATGTTTTTGCGAGCTTTTATGTTTTGAAAAGTTGCAGGTTACGTTTCTAGCGTGAAAGCTCATACAAATTTCTATTGCATATAGAACAACTCTATTTCATTACTCTTATGGGCATCTACTAATTGCCGTACGAGCATGTGTGGACGTTGTACGGGTTTCTATCTTCTGTCTTTCTTCTTTCTGCTAATACTCGTATGAGTTTCTTTCTCATGCAGTACGAGTTTTTGTTCTGTGTCGTACGGGTC